>NC_045153.1:22387483-22647483 GCF_900700415.2 Clupea harengus | reverse complement strand
ACCCAAGCAGGAAATTCATATACTTTCTTTTTTTTAAGGCACTTATCTCTTGCAGTCTTACACAATAGTGAACAACATCTTGCGTAACAGGCGCAGATAAGCCTACACACACACACATACGCACACACACACACACACACACACGCACGCACACACACTCTGACACCCACACCTCAAACCCTACAGCTTGCCTTGTGTGCAGCATGCCTGATCAGTGATAAAGCTGTATAGCACCATTTGCACCTCCCAGTCCAAAGCGACTGTGCATGAGGGGAGGTCCTGCGCTGATGTGGCCCAGCAGTCTGGTACCTCCAGAGACCCCCACCACCCCCACCCTCCTCTTGGGGGCCCCTCTACGTGGGACGAGAGAAACCGTGGCCCCCTGGCTTCAGAGTGTTGATGTGCTGTGGTGGTAGTAACAATGGCTGGCAGGTGCCTCTGCTTGCTCTCTGCTTCCTTCCTGCTGCTCTCTCTTTTTGTTTTTATTTTTTTTATTTTTTTTTTAACACTGAGACTCAACCTTCTCACTCCAACATCTCTTTCATCTTAACACTGCTCAGTGTTACGACACTCTCAGCCAGTCATACTCCCCCCCTCCCTTCCCAACCCCTGCCAGGTGTTTTTCTGTTCAGCGATTTAAGTGATTTCTTTTTTGAAAAGTCTATGTTCATTTCTGCTTTTGTTTTTTTTGGTTTGGTGTTCTTCTGTTATGGGTGTTTGTACTGTATGTCATTGTGTTGGTTGTGTGCCCTTAGCTTTAACCCCCTGCCTACCCCTCCCACCCTCCTCCCCCTCCCTTGTCCCGGGGAGTTAATGTCTCTCACACTACTGGCCTTTACTTTTGCAGGACCTGCCGTCAACCATCCAGGCCAAAGGACGCCAGGTGAATAACAACCTCATTCTCACATTACCCCCCGCCCCCTCCTCCCCTCCTTTAACTTCATAGAGCGCTATGTAGCCGCACATATCTCAACCATTCAGCACTCATGTGTGTGTGTGGGGTTTTCTGTGTGTGTGTGTGAGAGAGAGAGAGAGAGAGAGAATTTGTAGTTTTTGCAAAATTTCCGGTATGTGTATGTCTCCATTTGTACGTGTGTGTGTCTATATAAATACATATCAATGTTTGTGTGTGTATATGTATGTATATATATATATATATATATGTGTGTGTGTGTGTGAGAGAGAGAGAGAGAGAGGTTGTATTAAGTGTATTTATTTGTGTGTGTGAGTGCGTGTGTGTGCAACCAAGCACATGTGGAGTCTATTTAACTCCTTCCATCGACACATACTTTCTACTAACTCTTAACATCAGTTAACTCCTAACTGATTTCCCTTCATTAAGAATGCTGTGGATGAGTTCTGAGGACAGATGGCGCACCAGACACTGCACAGACCTTTCCCCCTCCAAACCACACCTATCTACATCTCAAATCAAAACCCCTTCAGGCCCTTTAACTGCACCGTCAATAAATCAACCTGCTTTGTTCAGTTTGTCATCCACAAACCAGTGGGTTTCTGCCACACGCTGTATTGGGCCCATTTTAGTCGTCCTCTGATACAATCAGATAGGTGCCAGTCTGTCCTCAATGCCATCTCCAGCTTTGCTTAACGAATGGAACAAGAGCCTCAAAGTCACCAATAATAGTTTATCTGCAACTATTCCTTGATCCCGTCCAATCCCCTCCACCCCCCCCCCCCACACACACACACCTTCCCCCCTCCCCTTCCCCAGTGTGGGGTCCAGAGTGATGTGTGGCCCCCACTTTGATCTCATGCTTCACCTCTAACATGTCCCCCCTCGTGTGTCAGAAGAAATATGTGCACTTGGCATCAGCCAGAGAAAAGCCTCGAAAGCTGTTTAACGCAAAAAAAAAAGCGTCAAAAAAACGTCTTGTTTAGCACGGCAGTGGGGTTGAGGGGGTTGGGAGTTTCGAGGAGCAGGAGAGGGTCAATGGTAACGATCGTGTCATGTACTCCCACCCCCTAAAAAAAAAAAAAAAAACAAGTCAAGGAACGACTCTTCACCTCACACACCTGTCATTACAGTGTCTGTGAATCCCATTGTGTGGGTGATTTAGTTTATGTATATTTTTAGTCTCTCAGGACTACCATTAGATGCCATCCATTTCCGAAGGAATGCTCCTTGTACATGACTTGGCGTTCCAGCTGCAGTCAGCCATGTTATGTTTAGCTTTTTCTTAGTCAACCTGCCTTTAGCATCAAGTGTCATAGAGGCATTTCTGCCAGTTATTAACTGTAGCTTCCTTCTTTACATGCAAAGAGCATTCCTTTGGGGACACATAACAGTAGTCCATTTTCTAGCAGGCATGCTTTAGGACTACTATGCAACTGGAAGATTAAATCTGGTTGGCGAGTTACCAGCAGAGGGCGATATTGCCCACTTCTGTCCCACTTGGCTTCAGTCCAGTCCCTGGTTGCCATTACATCACCGCAAAGGCAAACCATAGCATAACAAAAGACATCGCCCGCACACCGAGACCACATCCAACAGAGATCCGGCTTCGACACACACACTCTACGTGTTTGACACCGGCATCCATCATCGTGTTTGTCTGTTCAGCCCAGTCCCCCCCCTGCGCATCTCTGGCCGTCACCGTAGAAGTAGCGCTTCGTAGTGTCTCTCTCACCATCCACCGCCCATTCACCGCCACTGTGGTTCCCCCCACCCTGTGCCCCATGCAAAGCCAGAACCCGTACACTTTTACTGCATGATGTTATGCTGCTTTCAAATCCTAGATCGACAGACCCCCTGCAATCAAGGAAAATAAAATGTCCGTCAAGGTAAGGCTAACACAGCGCGGAAAAACTGCGCTCCCACGAGAGATGATGTTGATGATGAAACTGATCCCTGGTTTCCCCCCCGTGACACTGTCTTCTGTTAATCACATCTGTTTCTCCCTCATGCAAAAAAACATACATGCCAAAGAAGGCTCTGAGTAAGGCATGATTGCTTAGCAGCGCCACCATCAGGTGTACCCCGTACCCCCCACCCTCTGAACAGGCCCTGGGCCACCATTAGGGGCCGAGCTGTGTTCCCAGCGAACGCTTTAGAAGCTGATTTTGTTTTTATCGCTCCCTCGAGCCACACACCACTCCCCCCCCCCCCAACATTGGCCACACACACACACACACACACACACACACACACACACACACACACACACACACACACACCCTCTCTAACATGGCAAGGGTACTGCAGGACACCCCACACGCTGCAGTTTTACAGTGTGTGTGTGTGTGTGTGTGTGTGTGTGTGTGTGTATTGGCTCCCAATGCGGCGTGTCTCGATTTAGCTTCATGTACCAGACGTCCGTCTGCCAACAGTCTTGCCACCTCATGCCTCACACTGTCACTGTCTCTTGTCCTCACTCTCACACACAGACACACGTGTGTGCAAACTCTATTACACACACACACACACACACACACACACACACACACACTCTGTATCTGCTCCTTTTGCCAAGCATGCTTGGTCATCAACTGTGTCATCAATGTATCAATAAAGTAGATTCTCTGCTTTATTCAAGGGAGCCCCATGTTTTTTGTCTGTTTACAACTTTTATTTAATTTTACTCCTCTCTCAATTCTTTCCTGTCACTCTCTCTCTCTCTCCTGTCACTCTCTCTCTCTCTCTCTCTCTCTCTCTTCTGTCCTGCTCTCTCATTCTGTGGTCTCTGTCTGACTTCTGCCTTTCCTGTGACTTGAGCGTCCCCCCCCTCTCTAACCAGCCACGCTCTCCCCCCAGATCTACGTGCGGGCGCAGTTCGAGTACGACCCATCCAAGGATGAGCTCATCCCCTGCAAGGAAGCAGGCATCCGCTTCCGCGTGGGCGACATCATCCAGATCATCAGCAAGGACGACCACAACTGGTGGCAAGGCCGCCTGGAGAACACCAAAAACGGCACGGCCGGCCTCATCCCCTCGCCCGAGCTGCAGGAGTGGTGAGTTGGCAAACACAGAGAGGGCCGGCATCAACCAGGGGGCCAGGCTGTAGCTCAGGCGGGGTGGGGCGGGGGGGGGGTTGGGCTTGTCCCCAAATGACCAGAGGGATCCACTTCTTGTTCTACTTGTTTTGGGAACAAAAAGAGCAAGCCCACTTCATAAGCAGACCTCAAATGTATGACCAATAGAGCAACAGTATGCAAAAGAGATGCACCCTTTTGAAACACAGCAAATGGACAAAATGAACAAAGATTAGAACCTAGTTCTGGAATTGGACTTCCTGACGCTGTCCTGGCGGCGTTCTGGTGATTGGTATTTTATCTGCAGTAAATGGAGACAATGGATAGTGTTTGACATTCAGTGGTCTAAGAATGGGATCACTTGAGATGATGTTATTACAGTCAGCTAAGCAAAAACTATTTATTATGCCTATTATTCTCTGGCTGAAGTTTTCAAGACCATCTGCTAAGTTCAGTGCGTGGCTCCAGCAAACGGTATAATAACCAGTGAACTATGAATGTCCGTTATTCATGCTTAGGGTTATACTGGGCTAATGTATTCTCCACGAAAATGGAAGAGCATGACTCATAGCTTTTGTTTCTTATCTTCCTTGTTCTTTTCCATGACCGTGTCTCCCAGGCGAGTGGCTTGTATAGCCATGGAGAAGACCAAGCAGGAGCAGCAGGCCAGCTGTACCTGGTTTGGCAAGAAGAAGAAGCAGTACAAGGACAAGTACTTAGCAAAGCACAACGCAGGTAAGACAGCCAGCCAACACTCCCAGGACCTCCTCAACTCCCCAGTCCTCCCCGCTCTCCCTACCTCCCGTCCCTCCGTCCAGCTGGACCAGCAGGAGGCCGCGGTTAGCGCCGGGTGTGTGGAGTCAGCTGAGGCCAGGGGCGGGGCGTGGCCTCAGCTAGTGCTCTCTCTCTCTCTCTCTCACACACACACACACACACACACACACACACACACACACACACACACACACTCACACTCCGCAGGAAGATTTCACACGTCGGAAGGACCTGCAGGCTAACGAGTGTGAGGAGGCGAGGGGCCAACAACAGGGCCAACGCCCCCGCTAGCATACTCACTACACTCTGAACCTCAACTTGGGCCCGCTAGCATACTCACTACACTCTGAACCTCAACTTGGGCCCGCTAGCATACTCAAAAGATATAGTAGACACAGTTACTGCAATATGGCACACAATGCTCAAGTACTACTAGACAGAAGGTAAAAAGCTGATTTACAGGTTTACGGCCAGAATGTTTCCAAGGCCTTTTAAAGGTCTCCTCATAACAGAGGAGTTGGGAGTAGCTGGTATCTAAAGAATTTATCATCAGAGAGTGCTTAAGCTGGGGCTCTTCAGCTCTTAGTGTTCCTGATGGTATCTTTTTTCTTAGACTGCACAGTGAAGTTGGAACCGTATATGTGATATGCAATTATTATTACCGACTGCTGACACACCTCCAGGGAATCTAGGGAAAGTCTGGTGGCGGCCGACGTGTAAATATTATTTACACATAATTGACAAGATGTTCTGAGCTCTGCCATTTTAGTGCCACTGCTGACACCTAACTCTCAGGGCTCCCTAACTCTGCGCTAATTAGGGTTTAGCAGGTGTAGCCTCCCCCTGAATGCTAAGCATGCTAATGGAACATATGCTACACAATAGCCAACAGCTGAGGGTTAGCATAGCTGGGAGGCCATTTGTTAGCAGGAGGGAGGAGAGGGGTTGGGGAAGGCCAGGTAACAGAGCCCTGCAGTCTGGGTCTCGTATGACACAGGGACCTGACTGCAGCATTTCCACAAATATGGGGGGGAATGCACATACGATCTACTGCCCTCCACCACACAACCCATCCACATGCACACATGATCTAATGCCCTCCACCACACAACCCATCCACACATCTATCGCTCCTCACCGCGGCAGAAGCACAGGAGCCTGAAACACGAGCAGAGCAGGGTGGGGTGTTTTGCCTCTCGGTGGCACGGACTGGTGCGGTGCAATGCAGCGACACCTGAGCCCTTGCCACGCTGCACCACGCCGGGCTGTCACTGAGAGCTGGGTTTTCTGCACGGATCAGGAAGTGTGCCGCAGCGATTAACGCCAGACCACCAGACCCACACCCCTCTAAATCCCCCCAGCTCTTAATTGCCCCCTCCAGCTGTCCCACTTGCCGTAACCTTTAACACCGGTCACCACTCACTCACTCACTCAGCCTAGACCAGGCGACAGGCAGGGGCCCCGGTGAATGCTGCTCGGCTCACCGCACCAGTGACTACTCTCACCAGTCGAGAGCAGTGAGTGTGTTAAAGTGCCTTAAGTCAATTACATACCGTTGCTCTCAGTTCACCGCGCCGCTAAGGTGAAAATGCCAAACACCAAAAACTCACAGTCGAGCTTTACCTAGTCGTCACTAAACCACTCAGTACCTTTCCTCAATGTCTTACCACTTGGGAAATGAGAGCAGTAGAGGCAGTGGATTGACCTTTTGAGACCAACTTAATCTTTGTTTACTGTCATGTAATGTCACTCTCAAATGCCATTCATTTGGGCACACTGGCAGGTGTTATGCCAAGGGTGTTTTTTGTCTGTGGTTTGAAGTGGGCCAAGTTTATGGTGCTTTGGCTGAGCTCTTTATTAAATACCTGTGAGAGGCGTAGAGGGTTAGGCTACTGTCAAAGTGTGGCCGCCTGACAAGTGTTAAAGCTCTCCAGGCTTTTATTACTCCATTTATTACTTTGAAGTAGTCAAAGGCATTCGGCCATTTTGTGAATCATGATTTCATGTCCTTAGGAAAGTGATTCAAAAGCCTTAACAATGGATCTGTGCCATTTAGTCTGTGATGTTATTGAATTAGTGATGACGTAACTGCAGCTCCAGAAGTAGGTTAAATAAAACTGTTGAATTATAATCACATTTATTACAAGCACACCCTGATGGCATCCGCTTGCCCAGTTCTGCAGCCAATGTCATATTAATTTGATCAATCTGATGTTGGTGTGATTTAGCTGTGGGGTCAGGCCTCACTCAACCTAGATATGTCTGTGGCTGCCTGTGATGACCTGGCAACTTCCAGTGCCTGTTCTGTGCCCTGCACACACAGGGCAGGCAGGCAGGCAGACAGACACATACAGACACACACACACTACACAGAGCTATGCATGCACACGAACAAGTGCTTACACACACACACACACACAGGGAAGGGCAATTAATCTGTGACAAGGTCTGCCCCTCTGCCAAGCAGGCAGTGCAGTGCAGATCAGCAGTAATCCGGCCTGAGCCGAGCCTTGTGGCCCACATTGCTGTATCTGATTAGAGGAGAGATGGAAGAGAGAAGGGGGTGAAAGAGAAAGAGAAAAAAGGGAGAGAGAAAAAAGGGAATGGTTGGGAGATAAAATGGGAGAAAGGGAGGAGAGGGGGAGAAAACAGCACTGTTTTTTGTTGTTTACTGATAATACCGGGGAAAATTCCCCCTTTTGTAATTTAATCGGCAAAAGATGTTAGCACATGTCCACTACATCTGCAGAGGAGATTTTTGGAGTCAAATTAAGGACCAGCACATCTGTGGCCTGGCGGGGTGCACTGAGAGAGCTCGAGGGAGGGAGGGAGGGAGGGAGGGGTAGCTAGAGGCTGACCGCCTGCTGGAGTCTCTTTCTCTCTGGGAAGCCTCCTTACTTGAGGCCCATGCTCCAGCAGATATCTCCAGCAGAGCTTAGGCCCAGTGTGGCAAGTGTACAGTATGATGATAGAGATGCTTATGTCCCTGTCCACAACACAGTCACTACTTCTTATCTAATCTTCCATTCTGACCATACCATACCAGGCAAATGGACTGATGGCACGGTGAAGTTATAGATCAGAGTTTAATCTCCTCGATCCTTTCTTAGTTAGTGCTGGTTTTGAAGCATTACACCGCAACCCTTTGAGCTAGAATGGCTCAGTTTTTTCTTTTATATCAGTGACAGCCTTCAGTCCAACTACATTTCCCATGCTGCATCGACCTTAGGGGAATTTTCATAAACGATATTGTACAGGACTTTTGTGTATTTTCTAAAGTACCTCTCAGACATGGCCGAAGGCAAGATGTGTGGATCAATGTGGATGGTTCGTGCAAAAGACCAGACTCAGATCCATACATTGAATATGGAAATGCTTTTAGTTTTCGTATTATGTGTCATAGTCATGGGTTTTGGTCCCTACCTAGTCATAATTATCTACACGAACAAAAACAACGAAAGAAGAAAACCCCCATAGTCGATGAAACAATACCTACCAGTGTCAATCTGTCATTGAGACCCAGTGTTTGTTGTGTTTTGGATTTATGTATTTTTAATTTATTTATTTTCTTTTGTTTGTTCTAATGATGTCCTTGCAGCTTTGCTTCAGTGCTTGGTTTGGTTGTTTGTTGGTTTGGTGTTCTGACTAATTGTGTGCTGAATTGTTTTCTCTCTGTGTTGAAATGATGTATTGTTACTGACCAACATGTCAATGATCCTTCCCCCCCCCCTGTCCATTTTTCATGCTGTCTCCCTCCTAACGGCCTCTCTGCATGTAAGTAACACGGAGCCACAGCGCCAACGCAACCTTTGGCTCTCTGCTTCTCCTCTTTAATCTCTAATGTGCAACTAATGATAACCCACCCCAATGTGTTGTTTTTATGTTAATGGGTTTTATTGGATTTATTTATGTTTTTATGTATTTATTTATTTATTCGTGTTTTTGTTTATTTACTTATTCATGTCCCCCCTGGTTTTGTTTTGGTTGTGGTGGAATCGCAACGTAAAACAAAATGAAACTGAAACTGTTTCAGTGTGTGTGTGTGTGTGTTTTTGTGTGATAGAGGTTTAGCTTTTCAGTTGTCATCATTCATTAGTTTTGCATTGCGTTGTTTTTTTTTTTTTAGACAAATCTTTAGACAACAGACCATCCTTTCCTAATGCTCCTGAATGTCGTGTTTGGAAATAGAAGCGTGCCCGAAGGGTTTAAGTTACTCACACGCATTTTCTTTATGGTCCATCAAAGCATCTCTCCCACCGTGATACATACTCAGGATTTGTCTTTTAAAGGAGGTACCTGTCGTACAGGGCAGAGACAGACAGACAGACAATGAGAGCCAGTGTTAGTTTCTGCACGTCTGCTGTGGGTTGAGTTACACGTCGTAGTCACACTGATCTCAGGCTCACATTTCACACCCAAGCCAGCGCTCCACTCACATCAAGTGCTCTATCAGCACCACACACACACACACACACACACACACACACACACACACACACACACACACACACACACACACACACCCCTCTGGGGACACGGCACATGTACAGTACAGTACTGTCCCCTCACATGTCCTTCACACACACACACACACACACACACAGAGAGAGAGTGTAGTGTGTAAGACAGAGTAGACCTGCTTTTTCTTTTCTCTTCTTGTTAGGCATTTCTGTTTTCTCCTCCCGTCTTGCTTTCACTCGTTCTCTCTCTATATTTATTTGTCATTTGTCATCTTTATTTTCTTCCTCATAAGTCTGTCGTAAAAATCTAGTGCTCCTCCTTACTGCTCTGTCATCTGTGTGTGTGTGTGTCCCCCGGCTAGCACTCCTCTGTCCAGAGCCATGAGTTCCCCATCCCCCCAACCCCCGACCCCCCCTTACGCCCCTGCTCTCATCTGTCCGTCCACCTGTGTTCTGCGCCGGGTCGTGTCGTGTTCAGTGCTGGTGCTGGTGCTGGTGTCAGTGCCAGAGGAAGTCAGGAAGTGTTGTTCTTCCCCTGAGCTGGACAGGCTGACAAAGAACAGAGCAGAGCAGAGCAGAGCAGACTCAGGTCCACACAGCATCACACACTCCCCTTGGTGCTGCTCTACGCCAGAGCCTGTGTGTGTGTGTTTGTGTGTGTGTTTATCACAGGGAGAGACAGTGTGTGTGTGTATTAGAATAAAAGAGGGAGAGACTAAGGTTGTGAGACATTTTCCTGTTTGTGTGTGTCTGTGCTCTTTACAATGCACTGGACACCTGCTAGTTTATGCATGCTTGTTCATGTGTGTGTGTTTATCACAAAGGGAAAGAGAGAGAACAAGTGAGTGTTTGTGTGCTTGCGTGCGTGTGTGTGTGTGTGTGTGTGTGTGTGTGTGTGTGTGTGCGTGCCTGGGTGGGTGCATGTGTGTGTGATTAAGAACAGGGGAAGAGAGATTAAAGTTGTGATGCGTGTGTGTGTGTGTGTGTGTGTGTGTGTGTGTCTGCACAGAGGTGGATGAAACCCTCCCTGCTGCAAGTGTGGCTGTAATGTCACCTGACTGCAGAGACAGGGCACACAACCTCTCTGCTCTGTCAGCTCAGCCGGCTAGCGTTACATAACCAGAGGGTAGCCACAGGTCGACCACACCGCACTGAACACTCCCCCCTCCTCCTCTCTCCTCCTCCTCCTGTCCCTGCTCCAGAGAACATATCAAATAAAAGCATCAGGGTCTATAGGTCACATTTTTGCCAACTACTAGTCAGCCCAGCCACCTGGTTAGATCATTTAGATGCCTTCTTTTCAGGTATTCTGTGGCTGGGTATTAATTTGCACTGAATCAAAAATAAAGCCGGCATTGCATATCAATCAGTCAGTCTTATGAGCAGTTATGAGCAGGTCGACTCAGAGTTGGCCCAGCATTACGAAAGCACATGTTGCACAGTCTGGAAAACGTCAACAATAGAATAGACCAGCGTTGCTGTGGTGCTGCTCCCCACACCGTAGCATTGTTGTCAAGGGCAACTCTAGCCAGCGCTGATAGTGACTATTCATGCACGTAGCACCAATGCCAGCTCCAGAATACTGCATTGTTTTTCAGACTTGTTTTCTCTCAGAAGTTGCAGTTGATGTGTGAGGCTCCATCAGTCAGCAGCACCCTTCACCTGCCCCAGCCCATACACCATCTCACATACTCTTACAGAGCAGAGAACTCAGACATTTGATTTGGTTCCTTATGAAGTGTTTGACCATTTTACAAAAGACAGGGCAGTAACCCTGAAGCCAGTGTTTTTCATCGACCACACCCACAGAGTCATCTCCTTCTCCACGTAGTTCACAGTTGTCACGTCATGCATTACCGGCGAGGTGTTTGCACTGTGTTCCATGGTGTGGGGGGGGGGGGGGTTGACGGGGAGCTCCCCCTGAACAGAGGGACTGACATAGGGGGATAAGTCTGTGGCACCAGCTGATCGACTCTCTTTCCTCCCACTACAGTATTTGATCAACTAGACCTCGTCACGTATGAAGAGGTGGTCAAGCTGCCCGCCTTCAAGAGGAAAACGCTAGTGTTGTTAGGTGGGTTACGCTCCGGCAGGAAACCTTGGACCTAGATGCTGACTTGTTTTTTTGTTTACAAATTTAAACAAAATATGTGTTATTTTGTCGGAGAAGTGTAATGTTTGATGTTTGATGTTTGTTTCTCTTTGGCATGGTGACCTTAGGAGCCCACGGCGTCGGCAGACGACACATTAAAAACACGCTCATCACCAAACACCCTGACAGATTCGCCTACCCCATTCCACGTAAGATGTTCCACTTATACTTTTCAACAAAGGAACTAGTGTAACATACTGTCTTTCTGTGTTTATATACCTGTGTACATCAGATTATAAATCATGTCATTCATCTTTAAAACAAAAAAAAAACTGAACGTAGTGTATCATTTCTATAGTAGTATAGTATGTGTATGTATGTGTATACATATATATATGTTATGAATAAGGACCATGAAAAGGTTCCCATAGTGTTGGTGTGTGTGTGTGGTTATTTTTCTGAATGTATATTTTCCTCTTTCACCCTGAACAGACACAACCAGACCTCCAAAGAAGGACGAGGAGAATGGTAAGAACTACTACTTTGTATCGCACGACCAAATGATGCAGGACATCTCCAACAACGAGTACCTGGAGTACGGCAGTCACGAGGACGCCATGTACGGCACGCGTCTGGAGACCATACGCAAGATCCATGAGCAGACCCACATCGCCATCCTGGACGTGGAGCCCCAGGTGAGTCACGAGGAGACACGATGAGTCACTCCTGCTCACACTGTGATTGGTGTCATTTGTGGAGTTGATTTCTCTCTGAGGCATACTAGGAGGTCTGAAAGTCAGTCAGTCACCTCTCAGTGACCTCTAAGTCACCATGGCAATGTTCTGATATACATCCATTAGCGGCGCCATTGGATACCAGGTGAACTAGGATTAATGGGAATTTCTGTCCACAAATCACAATCTGTCTATGTTCAAGTTTTAAATGTAGATGCCTGAAAACGGTATGCTGGCGATGTTACAGTGAAGCGACGTGTGTGTGTGTGTGGTACGGTTTAGTGTAAGGTTTGTAATGCATTGTGCAAGGCAGCTGTAAATACGTAGTAAACCCTTGATGACTCTCTCCTCGCCTAGGCCCTGAAGGTCTTACGTACAGCGGAGTTTGCTCCCTACGTGGTCTTCATCGCTGCCCCAACCATCACACCCGGCATGAATGAGGTAAGAATGCATGCACACACACACACACACACACACAGACACAATATTTACCCACTAACCTGACCTAACAGCTTACTTTCTTTCACTCTTCCTTCCTTGTGGTACTCTTGAACTGGCTGTGTGAACTCTTCATTCCTGTATCAAACTTCTTAGATTTAACTATACATTTTACTGCAATGTAATAGCTAGCTGACCCAGTTGAAGGGTGTGTTCTTTCCTGATCTTTGTTTTTCCTCACTGTAATGCTGTTAGTCATGCCACGTTGGTTAAAAGCTCTGCTCACACTCTGCTGTTGTCTGCTGGCTAGGAGAACCTAACCACTGTCGGATCCAGCCCAGGATATCATTTAGACTCGCCCCAGGTCCTCCTGTTTCCAGACTTTGTTTGTGCATGCTGCATGTTTGAGTTTGGCCTGTCTTTCTTTCTTTTCATTCCTTTGTTTTTTCTTCATCTTTCATTGTTTGTTTTTTTCTGTCCGCCGCCTCGTTTGCACATTAGCTTCCCAGGTGGTGCAGGAAGCTGCCTGTAAGTATGACAGGAAGTCACAGGTCCTGGATCAGACTCATCGAAGTCTGAGCTTTTCTTTACAGGGGCCAGAAGTCTGGTTCCCAAAACAGTATTTGCGTTCTTGTTAGTAGCCCTTTTTAGTGAATGTGTTAGTGTGTGTTGTAGTGTGTGTGTTCTATCTTTAAAATTCCTCTCCCTGTGGTTGACCTAGTCTCCCTCTGAGTCCTCTGTAGGATTACTGCTGTTCTTGTAGTCAAGAGCGGGATGATACTCAGTTATAGAGCAGAATAGAATCTTTATTTCTCTACGGCTATCCCCCATATCTGCTAGTCCCTTGTTAGCTCCTTTCTATTATCCCAAGATGCTTAGCAAAAAAATAGCCAGTGTGGTCAGAGAGGCAACTTGTATTATTTCTGTGCAGGCCCATTTCACCTCAGTTCACTTGTCCCGTTTTTATCCATCCATCTGTAACTCTCCACACACACACACCCACACACCCACACACACACACACACACACACACACAGTACTTATTCTCATCATCTCTTCCCCTCTCCCCCCCCATAGGACGAGTCGTTGCAGCGGCTGCAGAAGGAGTCAGAGATCCTGCAGAAGACGTACGCGCACTACTTCGACCTGACCATCATCAACAATGAGATCGACGAGACCATCAGACACCTGGAGGAAGCCATCGACCTGGTGTCCACCACCGCCCAATGGGTGCCCGTCTCCTGGGTCTACTAGAGCACATAGACACACACACACACACAGACGCCTACACGCACACACACAGACACGCACACACACACACAGATACACACACAGATGTCCCCTAGTGACCTAATCTATCCCTCAGCCCTAAGTCCAAGTGACCCCCTCTCTGTCCCCCCCTTCTTTGCAATGCATCTCTTCAAATCTTCATCATTCCCTGGAGAAAAACAAAAAGAGAAATGTACCTCTGATGCTCAGACAACCTCAATGTACATGACCTGCAGTCAGTCTCGGCCCCCTTACAGACTACCTAGACGTAGTGTTGTATTTACAAAAAGAGATGGAAGAAAAAGAAAAAAAAACATAAAAATTGAATTAAATATTGTCATGTCCTTATAGCTAGGAGGCAACATTTTGTAGACTTTTATTTTAAAGAGACAGTATCTAATCCCCCCTACCCCTGCCCATGTTCATGTCGCAAGTCATCATGGTAGTGGTGCAGTGTAGTGTTTTTGTTTTTACTTTGCAAATCAAGTAAGGTTTTGCCCATCTGTGACCCAGACGTGGCTGGTTCGAGCACTACTCTGTAAATCTGAGGAAAAGCACACAGACGAACCACAGCGCCATCGTCTCCCACGCCATTGCAGCCTCTACTTCTGATCCATTTCGAGAGGCTTCCCTCCATTTTTAGCCTTGCGTAGCACACTGCGTTTGTGATCGATTCCCAAATGATCTCTTCTGCCTTATGGTGCACTATCAAACACACACTCACACACACACACACACACACACACACACACACACACACACACACACACACACACACACACACACACTCTCTCTCTCTCTCTCTCACACTCAACAACGGTACAAGCTCCCACTGTGTGTCTGCAGCAGTTGTGCGCTCCCCCAAGATACTGTCTCTCTAAATGAATACATAAATGTGTTAGAGATTTGAATGAGGTCTTCTGCATGTGAACATTCGCAAAAAGCTTCCATGCTCTCTCTCTTTCTCTCTGACTATCTCTCTCTCTCTCTCTGACTATCTCTCTCTCTCTCTGTCTCTCTCTCTCTCTCTCTCTCTTTCTCTCTCTTTCTCTCTCAGTGTTAGCTGTCCATCTGCTGTCAGTCAGAGCAGAAAACATTCCATTCGTCTGACTTAAAAAAGAAAAACTCAAATCAAGGGAAGCCGGACAAGTGACGAAAAGAAGAAAAATAAAAAATAAAAAAACAAAAGCAAGAGTGAAAGGTGGAAAAAAAACGAATAAAAATCATTCAAAAAAAAGATGACAAGAAAATGACACCTATGCACATCCCATGCATTTCGGGGCGACTTTCTGAACCGAATGATTTTTATCAACCATGTAGTGAGATGTGTTTGTAAATTGTCTCAATTTGATTTATTGTAGGGTACATAAGGGGGATTAAAAAATAATACTAACTCTATTCCAGATTTGCCATTTCAGTGAGGAAAACCAGTTGTTGTCTGAGAGTATTATTGTTCTAATTAAGTTGAAATCAAAGGAAAATAATGCTGATTTTTATTCTCTGTGTCATTGTTTCAAAAAAAGAGGTGCACAACGTTTTGCAAAAAAAAAAGACAAAGTGAATTAAGTTGCAAAACACAAGAAAATAAAAAAGTGGTTTGTGCATCCGAATAATAACCATGTATATGACAAACTGTTTACTTTCAAACTGCCCTGTGTAAATTCCTCTGCTGATGACATAGCAGTTCTTCAGTATGAACAGTTTTTTAAATATATTTCCTTTTATGTGTTGAAAACCTGGTCCCTGAATGGTGTCTTTCTGTGTCTCCTGGTCCTTGATTATTCTTCAGCTGGCTTAGTTTGTTTTTCAGGGTCTGGTATGAAAGCCCTTTTGGCTGAAGCTCGCAGTAGGAGCTGGCAGAGGCATTCTGAATGGAAACCCTTCTACCTCTCCTCTATCTTTTCTGCACTCTCTCTCTCTGTTTTTCCACTGCAGCTGTGCTAGGTCATATCCTGATCAAGTGTCTGAGCCTAAGTACTCTGTCTGCAGTACTGTATGTGTGTATGTGTGTGTGTGTGTGCTCAAGACTGTGTCCGCAACTTGCATGACTAATCAGCAAGTGTGTTTGAAAGTGTGGGTGTAGGTGACTCTCTCCTCCGTCTGTCTTTGCCCTGGCACCATCATTAGGCACAGAGCTGCCCAGTAAACTCCCAACCCTGACAGGGTCCGTCGGGGGCGGACATGACAGGTCAGGTCACGTCAGACAGGGAGAAAGGCTGGAGGATCACCCCAACCCAGCTCCATAGCCTGAGCCCACAGAGCAGTGAAAGTCCAGGCAGGCTAATAAAAACCCAGACCCGTCATGCATTTGGTTGTACTAATAAAATGTCTGCCTACACCAGAGTGAGTCATTGAAAATAAAGGTGCTGGTTGAATGACTGAACTGGATGATGGCGCTCCACCCCCTGGTTTAGTTGGCTCATGTAGAATCTGCTGACTCGGTGTCAACACTGATTAGTAAAACCAGGTGGGTGAGACAGGATACTCAGCCTGGTATAAACCACTTCTTGATGGTGTTATCATTCCTCTTGATGATAATCACATGACGCAAGTCCAGTGAATACAGAAAGCCCAGTGCAAACTGAACTGGGAGTCAGGAGACGTGGTGAGGCTTCAAGACACTAGCAAAGGAGTGGGATTACTTTCTGATCTGGGATCACACCACTTCTGGAAAAAATGGCATCTTAAAGCCATGTCTTTTTCAGTTATAAATCTCGGAAAAACTGGTTTCTTGTAGATTTTGTCAACAGCTAATAATCTCACTAAGAACTTAATGTAAACCAATAATCCCCTTTCAGCAGACAAAAACAAAGTCACTTCCTCCAAGCCCCTTCCCAGGTGAACACATTGATGTAAAGCAGTGAGAAACTCATCCCACATCTTCAGAGGTTTAGATCACACCTTTGTGTCTGAGTGTGCTCACCACCAGTGCACCATATGAGAAGGGCCGCTCAGCATGGGCATTGAGGTAGCAGTCCCAGAGAATCCAGGCACGAGCTGAGACCACACGTTCATACTTATAAGGATTATTAACACACGCAAGGATCAGAGAGGCTGTCTGTGGGTAGGGGTTATAAAGGAGGTGGACACTTGTCCTTGAAATCTTTTTTAAGTGAGAGTTTTATTCACAAACAAGAACGGTGAATGATTTCACAACTTTGCAGTTAGTGTAGTAGTTTCTGCTAGTCCTATCTTCTTGTGACATCACCAGATCTTTTTTCACATACATTTCTGAAATACCTGGCCATGAGCATTGCTGTGACACACCAAGTTCGAACCTGTTCAGTCACCCCGCAGTGACGCACAAATGTCTGCGTTCTTCTCACTAGGTGAAGACGTTACGCAAGGCCATAGCAAAGAGAAGTGTCGTCATTTTGCAGTGCTCCGTAAGAGCACAGCATAGCAGTAACTTAATCTAGGCAATGGACAAAATTCACGCCTAGTTACATAAATTAAGAAATAGGACTCCGTGATGCAACTCTCCCCTCAATATGTCTAGCTGTTTTGTAGAGAATAAAGAAGCAAAAATCACCAAATATAATTAAGAGCAAGCGTGAGTCCGATGTACTCAGAAAGACGATATTTATTCAGATGGATGGTATACAGATTCAATTAGTCTACATCTCTCAGAGTTCAGAACTTTAGTCATCTTACACCACAAACCTGGGGGTCAGTCTCTGTGCCGCATAGAAATACTTAATCAATCTCATAAATCAATGTCATCCATATGCTTAGTAAACAAAATAACATCGCAGAGTTGCCAAGACGGAATAAAACCGTCTCAGGAGAAGACCACTGTCAGTTTACAGGTGAGATGAAACATTGTGTGACAAGTGACATGTCAAGTGTTGGACCAAATCTCTTGCAAATGAGTGCTAACGAACAAATATGAGCCCGTATGCCAAATACATGTTGCTCTGCATTTTAATTTAACCGGATAGCCTATAGAAATCATTTTTCATAAATTGTTATTGGCAATGGAATAAGATCAAGCAGATGTGTTGGAACATGCACAATTCGGAATGTTTTTCCCGACAGCATAATTTCTCATACACGTGAGCAGAGCCACAGGTTAAAGTAATCTGTTAATTTAAAAACAGAACGAAGAACACCATCGCAGACCTGATGTGCACAAATACAACACTATACGGATGTTTTCTTAAGGTCCATGTGTCTGGAGAGCGCTTGGAAAAGACGCATGTCTGCGCGGCCGAAGAATGACCTCACTGCCACATAATACGGTGCCTGAATGCGAGCAAAGATGCCATAAGCAGAAGAAAAAATGCAAAGATAAACCCATTCCATTTGCGTACGATATGGAGGAGCTTACTTGGCCCGCGCTGATAAGCCCGGCGCTAGGGCGAGAGATTAAAGCGTTCATTAAAAGCTAGAGCATCTAAAATTCACTGAATGAATACTAGCAAAAAGCAAGCGCGTCATACCATCTGTTAAAGTGATGCTGCGCCACAGCTAGCGCTATCTACCATATATAAATCTTCACCTTGGTGTAAACGATGGAATGTTATGCAAGTGAAAGCGTTTAGAGTGTGTGTGTGTGTGTGTGTGTTAAACATTAATTTAATACTCTGCAAATCCCGTCATTTCGGTATTAGACGATTTGGGAGCAAAATGAAGTGCTGTTCTCTGGCTAGTAAGGCCGTTTCCACTCGCCACAAAAAAAAAAATAATACTTGTAAGTGGTATGCCCTGTATTGTTTCACACTTAATCTGCACTGGTAAAGTAAAACGATAGCTTGTTTGTTTTACATGAAGCCATGCATCAGTCTCATAATTCTGTCCATCCCTGAAGCCAAAAGTAGTCCAGAACTCTATCACATGAGAATATTCTTTCTTTCCCCTACTGTAGCAACTTAAAATCAGCCTTTCCAGGAAAGCAGGATTTTAGTTGACAGCCCAGTCTCTGAATCCAACCCTTTCATCCTAGTGCCATAGAAAACTGGATTCCTCACTCTCTCAAAACACTTTGCCAAACTTTTCACAGCCTGTTAATATGCTGAGAGAATACCACCGAGGCGTCTGGCTGGCCGAAGTGCAGGCAAGCGAACAGTAACAGCAGTAGCCATTGGCTGGAGCAGAAGAGGCGTGTTCCGGCTGACACCTGGCTCTCGGCCAGATCCGTTCCGTTGCGGAGGCTCTCGGATGAGTTGGTGGCCTCTTCCTTCAGTTCCTGCTGGAGCAGCTTGGAGATGAGGCTGTTGAGCCTGTTCTCAGTGGTGGGGAACTCGGGCGCGGCCGTGGTCAGGTTGAGCTCCACCGGATCCACGCAGGTGCCGTTGAGGCGGGCGTACACCACCTCGCTGAGGTCCAGGCTGGCCACGGAGGACGGGCTGGCGCAGGGGATGTCCCTCACCAGCTTGTAGTTCTCCATCCACTCCTTGAGCCACTCCAGGTTGCAGTCGCACTCCCAAGGGTTGCGGAAGAGGTACAGGTGGGCAACGAAGTAGATGGGCTGGAAAGTGGGGAAGGGCAGGACGGTGAGGTTGTTGCTGTTGAGGTGCAGCGTGATGAGGCTGGTGAGGTTTTCGAACGCGCCTTCCTCGATGTACAGCAGCCGGTTTCGGTCCAAGTACAGCACTTCCAGCTCCACCAGATCCCCAAACCAGGTCTTGGAGACGTTGGTGAGAAAGTTTCCGCCGAGGTTGAGCATCTTGAGGGAGGAGATGCCCTTGAAGATGTACTGCGGAAGGTCAGACAGCAGGTTGTCGTTCAGGAAAAAGTTCTCAAGTTTGCGCAGATCCTGGAAAGAGTTGTCGTGGATGACGTTGATGCGGTTCTCCTGCAAGTTCAGGTACTTCAGACTGGTGAGGCCCAGCAGAGAGTTGTAGGCCACCGCTTCGATCCTGTTCCGCTCCAGGTAAACATGAGTCAGGTTCTCCATGTCCCGGAGGGGCCCCGGAACGCGCCGGAACATGTTCTGGAAGCAGAAGAGCTCGCGGAGGTCCACCTGCTCCAAGAAGATCCGGTCGGGCATGCTGAAGAGGTTGCAGTTGGACAGGTCCAGCCGCACCAGGCGCTTCAGCGAGGTGAAGGTGCGCGTGTGCAGGTAGCGGATGTACTCGTTGTTGGCCATCCGGAGATCGACCAGGTTGGGCAGGCCCTTGAAGGCCCCCGGGGTGATGAAGGAGATGTTGTTATGGTCGAGCGAGAGGGAGCGCAGCGAGGGCAGCGTGCCGAAGGCGCGCTCGGCCAGGAACTTGAGGCTGTTCTTGTCCAGGTTGATGGCGGAGGCCTCGCAGGGGAACTCCTTGGGCAGGTCGACCATGGCCCGGTGGTCACACAGGACGCTGCAGCTCTTCTCCTCCGTGCACGTGCAGCGAGGCGGGCAGGAGCGGGTGCACGCCCACAGGGCCAGCACGTGGGGCCGGAGCAGGAAGGACACTGTTGGGGTTGAGAAGAGAGGGAGAAAGAGTTCACCGATTAAGAAAACTATGGGCTTTCCTGAATACACTGAAGCATCATGTCGTTTGATCATGTCATTGATCTAGCCAATACTTGCTAACACCAAGAAATCTTATATCAGTGTCAGTGGCCATAACATCAGTGGTAGCCTGTTGACATGTGCGATTAAACTGAACGAAATGTTATCCAATCCCTTGGTCAGTAGGCAGTTGATTGTAATGCTGTCTCTGTGTTTTTACTTGTTTTTACAAGGCAGAGAACCTTTATTTTTAAATGTATAAATAAGGGATCATGTCCAATTTGAATTTTCAAGATTGAATCACAACCATAATTTTACAAAAGGATTGTTCTTCAAAATATGTTCTTGTAAAACCAGCCACCCATTGGTCTCTGTGAAACATCAAGTGAAAGTTTTAAAACCGTTTGCAGTAACAATTAAAAAAAGCAATGTGACGCATCCAGAGGATCAATTATTGTAATCACACTGGCATCAGCGTTCATTTTGCAGATGAGTTTGCCCTCGTCCCCAGCCTGTGAAAGCAGATTAAAAATGACTGTGTGGGAACACAACTGGAAGGCAGTAGGAGTGATTTAATGTGCAAGGCACGGGGGGCACTGTGGAGCAAGCAGTAGCCCCGACCATATACGGGCTTGAATGCCCACGGGGGCACAGGTCCGAATCCGGCCCGCTGTCATTTCCCAATCCCAATCCAACTCCCCACCTCTTCTCTCCATCTCATTTCCTGTCCAAACCTTCACTGTCCTATCGATTAAAAGGCAAAAAAGCCAAAAAACATATCTTTAAATAAATTTAAATAATGTGCAAGTCACATGGACCCTACAGGTTACGTGTGAGGGACTCCCCTCCTCCTGCTCATTGCTGCCATTTCTCTTGTGATAGTGACTAAGAAAGGCCAGACTAAAGATTACCCATAACCAGTTGCTATTGTGAGATGTGTATTTTGTGGTGTTTTAATACAGAAAGCTGGCATGTAACAGCACATCTTCAATATGATCGGTCATCTCACACTACCCCATATGCACTGCACTGAATTAAGAGAATGCATTCATACAAACAGGCTTAAATTACTCTTTATCTGCTCAAAAAAGTTTGTGAGAAATAAAGGTGGATGTACGCTTATGATGTGAAGACTCCAGTTTTACTTATCAAGCCATTACCAAGTCCACCAAGTCATAAAAAATCACCACTTACCGCCTATCACTATTAGAAGCATCACTGGTCTGTGGCACCTGTGGCATGTCAGGTGTCCAGGAGAGATCTGAAATGGTCCATAAATTCAAGGGTAATATAATTACATCGAAATATATGAATGAGGCAAGTAATTACAAAGTAATCCTAAATAAACCGGACCAACTTTCAGAACAAAAATGTAGTAAATGACTGGATGTGAAATAGCAGCAAAAAAAAAAAAAAAAAAAAACACTATAATACTGAGATCCCAAAGGGATACAGTAAGAAATTATTTGTCATACTACTCTCCATTGCCCTTGAGACACATGCACCATGACAGGAGGGCAAGTTGTCTTCATAAAAATAAATGAATAAAAAAAATTATAAATATAATAAAAGTACCATGTTGATGTTAAAAGGGCTCTTTATTCCAAAATCTATGCCAGAGAAGACTTAGAAAGGCTGAAGTAAAGGCAGTCTCACCTGATCAGGTCCAGCTCCTCCACCCGTAGATGCCCGCTAGCGATGGAGTGTCCATGGGCTCGCCCAGGCTGCTGGGCAGTCCGCTCCGCACTCTTTCCACTGCATGACTGGGCGGATTTAGAGGGCTCTGCCCCTCTAAAAGGGTATGTGTGTGTGTGTGATCAGATATATGTGTGCGGTGTGTTCTTCCACAAACAGTACCCACCAACATCACCCCTCCCTCCAACCCCACAGCCAACTCAACCGTGCATACACACACACACACACACACACACACACACACACAACACACACACCCAAAAGCCATCACTTAATGGCAGACAAATCCCCGAGATGGGCCTGGGATTACTGATGCGTGAAGCGAGGCTCCAGGATCAAGTAGAGCAACAGCAGCACTTGCAGCAGGCCTCTCAGTAACCAAAGAGACACGTCCAGATTATAACTGCTCATATTACATCAGAAAACACACGCACGCGCTTTCACTCACTCACACCATCAAGGCTGCAGGGGAATCTTTTCAGGAAAAAGGGCGCCTCTCCAATCAGATCACGGTGTGGCAAGACCTTCATTAACATCCAGGCGCTTTGGTCATGGCAAACTGGGTTAAGAGTGGCTACATTCTCAGTGATTCTAATCCTGGATGAAGAGATAGAACCAGAGAACCCCTGATGGAAACCATCTCTTAAAACACAAAAAACACCTCCAGCTGATGACAAGTGATAGCCCTGTATAGCCTTAGTATATGCATATGGTGGTATGATATTTAAGATTTAGAGACTACCCTAACATATACATCAGAGTGCGTTCCATTTAGAACCAAGTGCAAGTGCAACAAGACTTGATGTTTGAATGTGGCTGAACACAGCTCTTACACTGAAGGGTAACCTACTCATCTTAAAGGGTGAAAGACCTGTCGAGGGGGACATTAAATCTGGTAAGGTGTTTATTAAGGGAAAATAGTATTTATTGTCACATTAGGTCTCTATTGCTCCTAGCTTGATTGTTCTTTCCCTTGCACGTCGCTTTGGATAAAAGTGTCTGCTAAATAACAATGTAAATGTGGTAAGGGCATCCATATTCATCTGAGGACCAAACCTTTCAGTGTCGACCTATATATTTTCCCCTGAGTGTTTGCTGTGTAGGCTCAACTAGTCTCTGAACTAAGTCAATGGGAATACACAAGTGAGTCAAACTCAGTTCCAGATATTTACGGTCACCTGGCTGAACATTTATTTTGGGGGAGGGGAGATAATTAACCATATAAGAATATGAAGTGGAAACAGAACATTTTAGTTTTTATTTTATTTTCTCTAGGATCAGCTCTTTCTAGCCTTATTCAGCATAACTGCTAATAAAGTTGTATTTCTTTAAACTAGAAGTCATAGGATGGATGAAGTCATAAAAGGGATGTTTAATGTATAGGCTGTTGCATTGAAACCCCTTCTGTGTTCAGAGCAATCAAAAGTGATCCAAATTCACTTTTGCCTTTACCCAGCCTCCCCTAAAACATCTGAAACCACCAGAGACGACACAAAATAAACACAAGAGCTTTCTTTTAAAAAGTAATTCTATTTCAGTGAAGGTACTTTAGCCAATTTAATTTTCCAAACAACTTTGACATAATTCAGCCACATTTAGAACAGCTGCTACAATGTCTATATTTCACCCCCCTCCCAAACTTGCTACATTAATTTAATTTGTTTTAGAAAACATGCTTAACTTGTAAGGTACTTTTTGCATTTCAAACTTTTTTCATTTATTTTGGTAAAATCATACAAGAAACGCACAGCCGAGTCCCCTCATGCGGTGCATTAGCATCTAAGCTACTACAGAAAGCAAATACTAAATCTAAAGTGTCCTGGGACGCGCCTCTGCAGACATTCAGCGAGCCTTGTTTCCGGTTTTTGTTTTAAACTCCTATTGCCTTCTTCAACCAGCTCCCGTAAGCGACATGACCTGTCGGCACGGATCATTAAGACTTATTGCTGGAGCTAAAGCTCGCTAAATGTCGGCGCGAGAGGACAAACATTCCAGTAACACTGTAATATGCAAATGCAACAATAGAGAAAAAACCACATGTTTTTGAGACAGCCATGTGCCAGACATTCACTGGAAACCAAATAACATTAAGAAATCCATTTTTCTTTCAACTTTAAGAAAAAGAAAGAAAAAAAATATCAAAACAATAAAAGGAGTGAGAAAACAATGCACACAATTGGAGAATCTGGACACTTTTTTTCGTTTGCACTGATACATTTAGGAAATTGTTCGCTCTGGTTGACATTATCATCATTCCAAACCTTGGCATGTCTGATCGGTTTAGTTAAATCCCCATTCCAAATTTTGAGAGCCAATTAGTAAGATGTTAAATAATGAACGGCCAGGAGGCCTTTAACAGCTGTGGATACGGAGTCCAATATGTCTGAAACGTTAAAAAGCTCACACTACCCCGAAATATATAAATTTTTTCACGCATACAGTTGACATTCAACATTCAAGTGCCAGTGTTTTTTGTACGGTCTTTTGGTCAAGTTTCTTGAAACTTTCAAAGAATCACTTTGAGGCTTACAAAAATAAATATTTCTCAAAAAATGCTTCATAAATTACACAAAACTAGCAGCAAAAGTAGAATCTAGAAATCTGTGTGCAAATAGCTAAATTCCCCCACTGCTACTGCTCCCTGGTCCCAAAGAATTCCTGGTTAAACGTTGAGAACCCTTTCCCCTTTTTTGTAAACAAGCTGCGTTATTTCACGTCGTCCCACGCTCTCTCACACACACGCTCTCTTTCTCTCTTACATACACACACACAAACACACACTCAATGTTTGGAAGCTTGAGGACACACACTCAAGACATCTGTATAAAAAACGAAATGTGCAATAAAAGAACATCGGTCTGTAAAACTTGATGGGCATAACCAAGGGCCTAAACACCTAAACTTAAATAGCACCATTCATTTTTTTTTTGTTTAAATTAATATTTTTGAAAAGTTTTCCTTTCCTCAATACTGTCAGTGCATCCGTTCTTACTTCATCAGTTGAAATAAAATGAAAAAGTAAACTAAATGGCAAGGCACAACTCGCTTGAGAAGAAATCTATTGCACTTAAAAAAGAAGGTCTTTAAATGCCCGTTTTCTCCTCCTCTCTGAAGCAGTCGCCCCTCTGTGAGAGGGAGACTGAGGCTCGCGCCGGCTCTTTGGGCCAGCGCTGCGGAAGGTGCCAGAAGCACGGACGCTCCAAACAGGAGCTTGGAACTACATGGATAAGTGGGAGGCGAATGCACAAGGGGTTTTTGGCCACCATAAAAGCACCCCACACCTCCTCGTCATGGGCAACAGAGACCAAAAGCCAAAGCCCAAAACTGCGCTTGCCCTCATGTCTCTCCATGTCCCCACCCACCCCACTGTAGCTAAGCTAAGCTCTCAACTCTATGAATCCTGTCGCCACATCCTCATCTTAGTGAGTTCTATGGAGGGGGGGAGGGGGGGGCGGGGACGAAAAGGAGCAATGCCTCCAACGCAGCTTGAAAAAAAGAGAAAACGTTGGTGATTCAAAAAAGGGTGAAGCCTGCAACTGAATTCATTTGTCTTTTTTTGTCTCCTTGACCAAAAAACAAAACACTAGCATGCGCATGAGACCGCGACGGCCGTGCATCCCCGGCGGGACGCAATAGGCCGCTTCGGTGCCGTGGTCCTTTTAAGTTTCTTTCGTAGCCATGTTTATCCAAACTTCTTTCGACGTGGCAGGCATTTTTTGTTTCGTAATGTTTGTAAAAAGAAACATTTCTCATCGAAACCTGAAAAAAAGCTTTTTTTTTCTCTCCTTCATCTCCTGAGACACTAACCACCTTTTTAAAAAACTAAAAAAAAAAGTTTTTTCTCTCCACATTTGCATCAATCGAAATCACCAACCAATTGCCTCATGTCAAAATAACTCAACAAAAAACACTGCCCACTTCGAAGTGGCTAGCATGTGGTTACTTACTAGCTGCCGTAACACTGTCAAGTCAATTCAAAGTGGAGTAACAAGTTCCAGGATTGTAGGTCTGAACCGCATGGGGTTCACACCTCAGCTATTTTGTAATTGACGCCTGTTCGTCATGAGTATTACCATCACAACTGGAATGGCCTTTGACAACAACCACATCCTTAATAGGTGCCTATTCAGGATAGAGTGAGCAAAAACAAAAATGTTCATATAGAGAACTCATCCCTTAAAACACGGTTGCCACACAAGGAATCGCCACCTTTTTTACCCCCAACGAACACTAGAGGTGGCCCCATAAGTTGTGATCGGGCCCGTTAGTAGGCCTACATGATAACCTTGTGGTTAATTTGTCTTTCCTCCTTTTTTTTTGGTTTCGAATGAAATAGCGACATGGGTGAGTCGCATCATCCTAGTGTTTGCCAAGGTTTGACTTAAGTACAAACGTTTCGCATGCCTTCAGAACGATCAGCAAATTGAGCTCTTGGCCGAGTTCATTTTGGTGAAATGACGTTAACACACACAAAAATATAGATATTCCTGTCTAAATTGAAAGGCACAGTACATCAACATTATGAATGATCCTCAGGTTTTCTGTCGTCATGTGTGCATGTGTGTGTGTGTTTTTTTCATTTCTTGTTTTCTTATTTTTTTCATATGAAGAAAGAAAAAAATAAAAGTGCAGTTGGGAAAAATAACAATAAAATAAAAACTAAAGTCCCAGATTCTACGTTGGACGCCAAACAGTGAGTAGGCATCGCTTTCGGAGCGTGGCCGGGGGGGGGGGCTAAGGGGATTGTTTGTTTGTTTGTTTGTTTTTGGTCAGGCCGACCGTCGCCTCCTTGTCTTCTCACTGGGCTCCCTCTGAGGACGTGAGGAAATGAAATTCACAGCTAGTTGGGACGCACTGCGAGTTCTTGAAGCTACACACAAAAGAGAAGTGTGGGGAGGAGGGGCTGGGAGGGGCAGGGAGTATGGTCTGGCTAGGTTTTGTTTTTTTAACATGTGGTTTCCCATTTTTTATTTTTTTATTTTCTGCTATGTTTTGGCATGGTGATAACCCTGTGGGTAGGTAGGTTCTATATCTAGTTGCCCCACCAGTCCACCTGGTTGTAGTTGCCCCCATAACTGCCCCCGTAGCTCCCACCATAGCCATCGTTGCCAAAGCTTCCGAAGCCACCTAAAAAACAAACAAAACAAAAACACAACATTCGTGTAAAAATTATTTTTTTATGTCCGCGAGTGGTACAAACAAAGCTTGCATTAAATGTGAAGCATCCAGACTTATCAACTGAACGTGCAATTACATCTTCAGAAGTATCACCTAAATGCCTTGATCTGCAAAAGTACCCTGATTATATAAATACAGGTATCGGTGGTACACACCTTTATTTCCACCAAAGCCGCGGTTTCCTCCATGGCCACCCGCAGTACGGGCACCACGATTGCCAAAGGCCTGTGCACCTCCGGGCATCTGTCGGTAGTCTCTGGCTCCAAATCCACCAGAGAACCTACTGTAATGAAAAGCACAGATGAACAGTTAGGGGAGGGAAAGTGATGCTGAATGATGTGCCAGGACCATGACAGTGCATGAACATGCCATGTTAGTCCAAATTCTGGGTTGACAATGACCCATTATGGCTTAGATGGATGAATGCAAGTCATGAAAACCAAAGACCTCAATTTTCTCAATTTTGAGAGGAGCAAAGGTAGTCCTTATCCATTTACTGGATATTATGGTTGCACCCATAACCCTAAGTGATTTACTAATTTTCCGAGAATTACCGAGTCGGATCCACTTACCCCTTGGAGCGTCCACGGCTGGTGCTCTTGTGCTGGTGCTCGTAGGCAAGGCTCTCCAGCCAGGACGGCACTTCCTGTTTGGACTCCACCAGGATGTCCAGCAAGTCCTTAGTGATGTTGCTGTTCTTGTCATTGTAGAAGGATGTGGCCAGACCTAAGACATTAAGGGGAGGCAGGTCATTTCAAACACGTGCCACTCACAATTGTAAAATTAGACAATTTTGACAAAACGTGTCTGACTCAAAGATTGTAGAGAAAAATATTCTTTCGGAACTCTTCAAACTGTTATGATTGGTCAATTTAAAAGTAGGCATCCGTGGGAGCATGACGCGGGTAAACCCTGCTCGTGAGACTTACCGAGGTTTCCCACACGGCCGGTACGCCCAATGCGGTGGACATACTCCTCAATGTCACTGGGCAGGTCAAAGTTGATGACGTGCTTCACATTGGAGATGTCCAGTCCACGGGCAGCCACCTGTAATGACAGAATTAACTCTAATCAACCCTACCAAATCCCATAGCTTTTTCTGTTCTGAGCTTAACTTCTTTGTTTGTTTTAACTGACAGGGACATTAGAAACAAACTGTTATTTTTTTATCAGATGTGCAGCATGGAAGATCAACTCACTGCAGTGGCAACCATGATAGGGCAACGGCCTGAGCGGAACTGGCTCAGAGCTTCCTCGCGGTCTCTCTGGGAACGGTCGCCGTGGATACTGGTGCAGGCGTAGCCCTCGCGGTACAGGAAGTCCTCCAGGGCATCGGCCCCTTTCTTGGTCTCCACAAACACCAGTGTGAGCGAGTCCTTGCCTACAGGGAAGACGGTTTGGTTGCCAATCAGCCAGGAAAAAACAAAAAGCAAAACAAAAAACAGGGAGCATAGAAGGAAAGAAAGGCTATGCATTCTGCATGGTAAAACTCCAGCGAAGGTGGAGGAGGAAAGTGAAAAATAAAAAATAAAATAGAAATATAACGCAAAGGAAAATGATCATTGAGGCATCAGCAGCTTTGCATCCATCTGACAACCATTAAGTCAAATTGAGCTTTGTCTCAGACTGAAGGCCAGAATGGTGGGCTTGGAGCCTTGCCCTGGCCTGTTTCAGGAGCGCAGACATGACTGACTGACTGCACCCTTTTGCTTTTGGCTTTTTGGGTTCAATGTTTGTCACAGACAGCTGTTTGGGCTTTGATTATTTTCTTTAATGGCCATCATGGCAGAAGCGTGAGATGGGGTAAGGTGGAGAGGGGGGACATGACTGAAAGAAAGGGACAAGAAACAGTGTTGGTGTTGCAGCTGTGCTCATCTCTCAGCATCATCATAGTGATTCTCAGAGCGAAGGGATAGGAGGGGGGGATGGTGCATGTTCACATGGCAACATCAACCCAATGAAACGCATCGACATGCATTTCCTGCACAGGTTGCCATGGTGAGGATGCAGAAAGGGGAGCCCAGCACATCAGGCCACCACGATTTTGTTTTGGGTGTTCGCGCTTGGTAACCATGGCGATGAGCCTTGGCGGCCCTTTTTTTTTTTTTTTTTTTTTCTCCTTCCCACCCCTGAAGATTTGTAAACAATGGCGAACAATCTGCTTCATCGCTCTGTGTCTCTTCTGTCGTCAGTCAGGCTCGATTTAACTTCAGACATGGCCCCTCGAATGCCGATCTTCACCGAATGGAGAATCTGTTAGCGATCACTCATCGTAATAGTTAGAAATGGTGACTTGTCCCCTAATGCAATCTGACAAGAGGAAGTTGAAGGCGAGGAGAGCGAGACAGATACGGAATGCGGCATGGTTTCCAAAGGCAACATCCAGGCAGGTCTGCAGTCATGAGTCACAGACTAACGGCTCTACAGGCAAACAGACGCAACTGAAAATCAAATCAAAACAAACAAAAAAACAAAACCTTAAAACAAACAAAAGAAAAACCCCTCAGACATTAACGCCAAGCTCTAACAAACACTACAAACCAGCCAGGCTCGAATGGAGCAGACCTGCATGCTTCATGGCAGGGGTGGGGGGGGCGGGGACACTGAGAGTGAAGGGTTCCTCTCAGACAAAGCAGACGCAGTTAGGGGCAGGTATAGTCCCGCGGACACTGCTCCGCGCAATGCGGACATGGACGTGCATTGGCATGGGTGTCTCCAAAGTGCACTTGTTTGATGTTGCGGACACGTCTCAGTGCACAAGCTGAATTACTCAATCACAACATTTGAAATAGCTCTACGTCACGTGCCCACAGCAAAGGTCTACAGTTCTCAGTCCATAACCGTTTACTCCTCTATCTAAATAGCAATTGCTACCTTCCTTAAAATACAGATGCTGGTAATCTAATCAGCCATGATTCTCTTAA
This sequence comes from Clupea harengus, assembly GCF_900700415.2. Classification (NCBI taxonomy): domain Eukaryota; kingdom Metazoa; phylum Chordata; class Actinopteri; order Clupeiformes; family Clupeidae; genus Clupea; species Clupea harengus. Next base: position 22,617,490 of record NC_045153.1, on the reverse strand, counting down.
GCATGAAATAAACCACTCATTTTATCGGCGGATCTCCCATAGTTTTATTCCCAGGGAGCAAACATACCAATGAAAATGTGCATCTGTAGTGCAAGTTGAAAACTTGATAAATAGTGTAAATAGATCTTGTTTTCAGTGTTTGCAGACTTGCATGCACATGAGCAGTCAACGCGCACAAGTCCGCGGAGATTACATTTTGGTGCTGTGCGGACGGTCCGCGCGAACGGTGCTCATGATGAAATGTGCGTCATGCGTACCGTGCGCGCAGACCGTGTCCGTGGGAGTATACTTGCCACCTTAGAATGGAAACCTGAGAAGCAGATGAGCAAGGGGGGTGGGGTGGGTTTCGGGGGGACAATAACTGGGAACCATCTGAGATGGGTGTTGGGGATGGGGGAAGGGGGAAGGGGTGGAATGTGATGCTCTGGATAACCACCTCGAAAGGGGGAAGTAAGTCGCCCACTTACCAGGTCTCTCGGGGGCTTCGCCTGCATTTTCCTGAACCTCACTGGGAATGACTTTAAATAAGAACCAAACCTCCCAGTAAACTTCAATGCACAGCACACTTGTGTTTTTTGCACACACAAATAGACATACATACACACACACACACACACACACACACACAAGCATGCAGAAACAGTGCAAGCTGAACTTCGTAAGAGCCTTGGCTCATTGTGGTTGCTACCAAAGAAACTTGTGGAATTTTAGCCAGCCCAACAAGCACCTCCACTTGTGTGAAGTGTGGAGGATTATTTGCTCAGCCTAGTTCAGACATTGTTCAGACAAAGGAAACTAGGGTATTCGGTCAAGGCCTTACATGGGTAGGAATTACACGGAAACTGGGAGAAAAAAAAAAAAAAACACCAAATAGAAGGAAAATAAAATTCTGCAACAAACATTGAACCGTTTTCATTGATCTAATTACACTAAAAACCTCAAAACCCAGAAACCCAGAGATTAAGGGCCTCGTTTCTGGGTCATTCACAGACACAGTTATCAAGGTTGGGATTTAGTGGCTTGGATCAGGACAGATGGAGCCAGGTGTTTTGACATACCTGTGGCATTGAGCAGATCCAGCAGGAAGGAGCGCTTGTCGCTTTCCTCCACCCACACCACCTTCTGGGTGATGTTCTCAGAGGTGGAGCCCACGCGGCCCACAGCCAGGAAGATGTACTCCTCCAGGAAGTCACGGGCCAGGATCTGAAAGGCACATGAAGACACATGTTCAAAACAAGGCAGCGGTGCTATAGCTAGTTAGTTACACACATACCTACATGTATGGCAAAAAATAGACATATCCAATCATACACACTCCAAAACTACTTACTAAGGTCATACACAGAAAAATCATTTTTATTTTTTATATATATATAAAAAATAAAACCACATACTGTTGTGTGCATGATCTTATTTGAACACTGTTCAGCCCCCCTAAGCTAGTAACAGCAGTGGCAGATCTGGGGCTGCCCGCTCCCACCTGTAACTGGATTAGAGTTGTTCTGATGGAAAGCCCACAGGTGGTTAGGGTGGGAAACACAGCATCAGCAACAGTGACCGTGGTTACATGGATTCGAATAACTGCCTTAGTCGGACTGAAATCGCATTATCCGTTTCATGTAAGCACCTTAGTCGGATCGTAGTCGGACCGCACATAGTCGGACTAACACCCCTGGATAACTCGATCCGATCCAGTTGATAGTTCGACTATTGCGGCATGTAACGGTGAATTGGATAAGGAACTGGACTTTGCGTCTTTGCGCATGCTTGAGATCCCGCCGCCCTCCTCCCTCCCTCCCTGCCAGGTCGTGACCCGGAAGACGAAAGAGACGATACGTTGTCTCAACTGTACATACTAACATACTTTATGAATATCCTGCAGACTGTCTCACAAGCTTATTCTTGTTGACTATGAACAAACATAACAGAAGAGGTCCGAAGATATGAGTACCTTTACAACCCCTCCTTAAAAACGTATAAGGACGTTCAAATTACGATACTTATGTGGTGCCAGTGTTGACAAAAACGTTGACTGCGACTGTTTGGACAGAACGCGCTAATTCACCGAACAAATACTTTCATATTAATTTCCCACCACTTGTTAGTCATGTCATCCATTCATATCGATGTGAATCAATCAATACTAATACATCTTTAACTGTGATGTGTTTTTGTTTCATTTCACAACGTATTTACTGTATAATCAACGATAGCAGGTGCCCGCTTGTAAACAGTCCACATTTTATTTGCTTAAAACACACAGCAGTACTGTCAAATCAGAAAGCAAATCAGCTGTCAAAGGGCTGTTACCTGACCAAATACCTTTCAAACTCGCCTTGCGCATTGTCATATCTATAACTAGCCTACTGGTACGTACAAAAGGAAAGCCCACCCGCGAAAATCATGTGTGCGCTAACAATTGTCTGGCGCCAGGTCTTGGGTAGGAGGCATGTTGTTCCGGGGATATTTAGTTAAATGGTCCGCGAATTTTTTTTTATTGGCTAAGTGGTCCTTGGTCTGAAAAAGTTTGAGAAACACTGCTTTATAGACAATAACGATCATACACTCCCATTGCACTCAAACAACCACACTCAAACGAGGAGATATTGTATCAATTAGCCTATTAAGTACTGTATTTATTGATTGCAAAGAGTTCAACGTTACAGCAACATAACTTTGCTCCGGTCGCTAAATCTGATATATCCGTGTGCATCATCGCTCTCCCTCTCTCTCTCTGCCACACCCACCCTGTAACCTACGTGTTTATACATTATAGAAGCAAGACCATTATATTGTAACAAATCACGGAAGCGTGGTATATTTGTTATGGCTTTTTATTAAACACTAAAACACAACACACTGTCACAATGGCACGGGCTTTATGCCCTGGTGCAAGTTACCACGAACAGACTGTGCTACCGTCACCCACCTGTATAAGCTCTGCCCCAACACAGAACAACGACATGTAATTAGAACGGTAAGGAACATATAGGGAACGTCGTTGAGCTAGTGCATCACAGAGTATAACAGTATGCGCCCGCTGCACGGCATTACGGGGCGACTATGCCGGGAAGTTAAAATATTCTGGTTTAAAGTTAATGCTTGTGAAATCAGCTGTCACTCGGCTATTACCTGACCAATACCTGTCAGACTCGGTCATACTATTCACAACTAATATGTCCTTCATTCTATCAAATATGATGAAATTTGGTATTGTGCCCGCGAGGCACGCGTGACTTTAGTTGTGTTCGGTTATCTGGCGCTGAAAAAAACCACGAATTAGTACTGTCAAATCAGAAAGCAAATCAGCTGTCACTCGGCTATTACCTGACCAATACCTATCAAACTCGGTGATACTATTCACAACTAATATGTCCTTCATTCTATCAAATATGATGAAATTTGGTATTGTGGCCGCGAGGCACGCGTGAGTTTAGTTGTGTTCAGTTATTTGGCGCTGCCCTCTAAAGACAGAGACGTGACAGGTGGATCGAGATATTTTCCCGTAAATACCTTTACCTAAATACCTTTATAGACAACATCGATCATACACTCCCATTGCACTCAAACAACCACACTCAAACGAGGAGATATTGTATCAATTAGCCTATTATGTATTGTATTAATTGCACAGAGTTCCAGTGGCGCATGCAGCCGTACGCACTGTGCGTACCTTCTGCTACGCGAGAAGAAGAAAAATATATCATGAACGCATATTTATTAAAATGGGGAAACTATAAAATCGGAGTACAGACAACTAATGCCCAGCGTTGACGATGCAGATACAGAGCTGGAAACAGCTAAATGAGTTACGCAGTGAACTTTATCAAGCCCTGGAAAGTTCGGCAAATTTCTAGCCAAACATTCATTGCGTCCTGAAGGTTTGTATCTATCTACGAAAAGACTGACTGGACTTGCTCTCATGAATATTCACACAGATTTGGAAATCGACAGCGAAGAAGTACTAAAACAATTTGATGCAACTGGCAGAAGGGCAATGCGTTTAGGCTGTAACCCATTATTTGCGCGCGTGTGTGAATGTGCGTGCGTTTCTCTCGCCTTTTATCTTTCACCTTTGAATAATGTAACTTATAAACACATCGGCCTGGCAGAAACAAACAAACAAACAAACAAACAACCCAAGAGGCAACACGCATTTCTGGACCGATGAACAGACGCGATTCATGCTCAATCAACTGTTGTTGTTATTGGTAGTGGTGAAGAGGTCAAGCGGAAAGGGCTGTATCACCACTAGTTGTAATAAAAACAGCGCTACCTATCGTATCGGATATGACATGCTTTCGGCCAATGATTCGATTTATTCACTGCCATGTATATTGGGATAATAGCACCTACCCTCGAAAGAAAGCATAGTCCGACTAAGCAAAGATTCGAATTATACCATCATGTAAACACACTGACTGAACATTAACACTGGACACCCCCACCCCCTGGGCCTGCTGCCTCCGCCCAACGCTCTTTTTCCTCCTGGCTCATGACTGCATGTCCACCCATAGACTCAGCTACATTTGATTTGCAGAGGACAAAAGCATCCTAGGACTTAAGGGATGGCTGAGACACTCTGCCTATGGTGAGAACAGTCCTGTCCTAAATACTGACCATGGAGCTAATCCTGGATTTCAGGAAGACAGCGACCCCTCTGCAACCTCTGGGGATTAAAAGGTACTGAGGTGAAACGTGTCAAGTCTTTGTCACGCCTTGTGCATAGCCAACAACCGGAGATGATCAGAAAAGACCTCGGCCAGTGTCAAGAAGGCACGGCAACGGCTCCATTTCATTAGGGCGCTGAAGAAAGCAGACTTGAGTCATCAGCCTCTTCCCCAGGCCTAGAGATCTTGTGGAGCACATCCTCACCAGAGGCAACACACTAAAGGAGAGGAAGGACCCCCGAGGACCTGTAATACTGCAGGGGATCGCAGGAACACAGCTCGCCTCCATGAACACTTGGTTCACCAACTGCTGCAGGACCAACTACAGGCCATTCTCAGAGACCCACACCACCCTGGACACACTCCGTTTAGGTGGAGAAGTATTAAATACCAGCTAGGAAACCACTGACCAGAGAGCATCAGAAAACAGGAAGTGCTTTCACAACAGTTTCTTCCCCGTGGCCACCAGACTACTTGTGAGACATTCTGACTGGAATTAAAAATACCCTGACCCTTCTGACACTGACACCACCACCCCGCCGTCCTCCACACACTCACGCATGTGCTCACTCACACACAAAACGTGTAGTCTTCCCCCCACACACACACACACACTGGTGTACTTATACCTTATATAATATAAAAAGGGTATATATATTTAATCACACAATGGTTGAGTCTTTTTATACTCTTCACATTTATGACTATGTGTATCTAATTCTTCTTTTGTACACATAGTGACAGATCCGCCCAAGAGTACCAATGCCTTCCAAGTTTTTCAAAATGCTATTAAAGTCTTGAATCTTTCCCCCTACGTGGGCACCATTTATTTTGAAAGCATATGTTTATAGGTCTCTCACCACCATGATTAAGTTTAAGCTTAACAACATCAGGCACCATGCTGGAGTGCAGCATCTGGGTCATCACCATCACATCCGTGTGGCGAGTGCGATCCATACCTGGATCTCCTTGGGGAAGGTGGCGCTGAACATCATGGTGTGGCGGATGCCTTTCGGGGGCATGGTGTCCTGCTCCACGATGCGGCGGATCTGGGGCTCGAAGCCCATGTCGAGCATGCGGTCAGCCTCGTCCAGGACCAGGTAGCTTTACAGGGACAAATGTGGGGGAAATGTTAACGACCCTGAAGAACACACGCTATTTTAAACAAACATGGGGAGGCAGGAACTGAATCGTGGCCTCACTGCTGGCATTTTGGACAAAAACAGGAGAAAACCTCAGAAACACTTTGTCTAAACCCATTAGGCCATTTGTATTATTTTAGAACAAATATTTAACTCCATGCATTTGCTCTTGCCTTTTTAAAGAAAGCATGGCTGTGTGAAAACTAGGGCAAGTGCTGAAACAGATTTTTAAACAAACTTGATCTAGAATGGTGTGTGTGTGTGTTAGAGAGAGAGGAGGAGGTGAAAATCCACTTAGATAAAAAAAATTAAAAAAATGATAAACAGTAACAGGCAGGCCCGGCACTCTAGTCCCATTAACATGTGCAGCTAACTGGGCATGCTCCAAACTGTGGCGCAGATTCCCCCCTGCTCCTGGTGCAAAGTTCAAACAGCCAGTTCCCCAGTAAACATGCAACTGGCAGCGAGTGACCGGATAGGACTGTTCAATAGGAGGGCTTGTGTGGTCGACTTGACAGCGTGTGCAGGTCTGTGTACTCACATGCAGAAGTCCAGGCCGATCTTGCCTCTCTCCATCATGTCCACCAGGCGTCCGGGTGTGGCCACCAGGAGGTGGCAGCCTCGCTCCAGGTCTCGGATCTGCTGCCCGATGTCAGCGCCTCCGTACACCACGCACGGGCGCACACGGGAGCGGTAGGCAAACTGCCAGAGAAACAAAAAAAAAAAGAGCCCATTCAGATACGGTCACTTCAGGCCAAGAACAAAAGAACAGCTCAATGGGGGGGGGGGGGGGTGGAGTTGGGAATGCCAGTCAGAGCAGGGCAGGGCAGTGAGTGGCGCAGAGGGCAGGAGCGGTGGGGCTTACCTTGCGAGACTCGTCGTAGATCTGAAGGGCCAGCTCACGGGTTGGGGCCAGCACCAGGGCGAGGGGGAACTGCTTACGGCGGCCATATTTCCCGTTCTCCTGCTCAGAGAAAAAGACATCAACGTTAAACAATCATACGCCAACAACGAACCATGTCACTGTAAGCCTATTACTTATCCGTTAGGTCTTTTAAGATACCTGCTCTCTACACACGAGACTAACTCAATGTGACCCATGATTTTGTCCTTGAACACTGCAGGGCCTGAATATCTGCTGATGGAGAGTATCTGTCTCCCCTCTGGAACAATGGCCTCCAGTGAAACTGAAAAACGTGGAGCCGGAGCCATCTTACCTGGCCGCTGTTCTTGGTAGCCTGTAAGGCCTCTCCAGGGCCCTCGGTGTAGATCTGGCTAAGGATGGGCAGCAGGAAGGCAGCAGTCTTCCCAGAGCCTGGCCAGACAGACGAGACCAACATTAGAAGGGTACGAATACAGGAACAATCAGAGTGCCACTTGAGCTCTAGTCTCCAAAGAGGCACTAAACCTTTAAGACACAATGGACTAGTACACATTGCGGTTCAAAACATCCATATTTGGATGAGAATTTTATGTGTTGGAAGTCGCAACTGGACTCTAAACAAAAAAAAAACGTCCCACAATGCACGGCATTGGCCTCTGGGTGGCGCTACCTACCGGTCTGAGCGCAGGCCATCAGGTCTCTCTTGTTCTTGATGATGGGGATGGCATACTTCTGCACAGGGGTGGGCCGGGTGTAGCGGCTCAGGGCGATGTTGCCCATGATGATCTCCCCCATGTCCACGTCATGGAACTGAGGAAGAGAGGGAGGATGGAGACTCAATTGTGAGTGTGTGTGTGTGTGTAAACATTTAGACGACTAATCACCGTCGGTTCATACACATGCCATCGGGCCACGCACATCACTGTTGTGATATCCTCACTATACTGAAAACATGAAATGCTTATTTACTCAATCTAGACTGCCACTACTGCCATTGAACACTGAAACTAAACGAGTTTCACTTTCCGTTAAAGGGGACGGGACTTTACCTGAACAGGTTAGACACCTGAGCTGGGATTAGGGGACAGGAGGGGGGCCTGAGCATACAGAAAAGAAAAGTGAACAGAGGAGAAACTCACGCTCTCAATGTGAGGAGGGGAGTTGTTGCCAGTGGCTTCCACGGGGATGTCGTCATACTTCTCAAAGTTAATTCCTGTGTTGCTGGCAGCGAACAGCTCACTGAGAGCATAATGAACAGGGCAGGAGAGAGAGAGGATGTGCGAGTCAGTTACCTGATGTATCAAACACAAACAATTCCACTATGCCAAACCAAAAAAATTTAACATTGTGGGCAACAGCTCCATCTACACAGCTCCAGGCTAAGGTGCAACCCAGGATATACTGGGGGGGGGGGGGGTGTTGGAGGAAGGTGAATGACTCACTTTTCCACACGCTCGTTGGGGGCGGTGGGCTTGGACCAGTCCTCCTCATCTCTGGACTCCTCCGCCCAGCGGCTATTCCCTCCAGCGCTGAAGCCTCCACGGTCGTACCTGCGGGGGACACCAGCCACACACACATCAACACCAACCCTCAAAACATTCGCTCGCTTTTAAGTTCTGTGCCTGTTTCAACTATGGACATGGCTGTGTGTTATTGTCATAAAGATTTTGATGACAGAAAAAGCCTTCAGTTTGGGATGCAGCTCTTTGATCTCATCCCATACCTTCCTCTGGATCCAGTGCCTCTATCGTTGAAGAAAGCTGATTTGCCGCGTGTGTCAGTGCGTGCTCCGAAGTTGCTGTAAGCCTCCCTGTTGACCCCAGCGTTCCAGCCGGCATCTTTGTTTTCATATCCATATGGTACTAAAAGGACAGTAGCAAAGAATAACTTAGTTTCAGGAGCTAGGACCTAACAATGCCATTGCAGCAGGGAAATTTAAAGAAAGTTTGGAGGCCAATATAGGAGGCATTGCTATGTAGGAAAAAACTAAAGAAAAAAAAAAAAGTCGTCTGCACCTGCATTGTGCATGGGCTGTTGGAAGGTGCCGCCACGGTTTCCGCGGAATCCCCCACGCCCACCCCTGTCGTTGCGAGGAGGGCCACGCCCAAAGTTGTTGCGATCGCCATTCATCCGGTTGTCATGGTAACCATTCACAAAGCCGTTGCTACGCCCACCATCCCATCCAGGGGAATCTGAGGAAAGGAGGCAGCTAGGTCAGATGAGCAGAGCCACAGGGCACTTAATAAACCCCCCACCCCAACAAAGAATAAGGCAAAGCTTTCAAGCCCAGCCATTTACAGTAAGATACATTTGGATGTGATGGTTGCTTTTTTGCTTGATCACCCAATTTCAGTTTCTTGAATTTGAAAGAAGAATAGGCAGTTATTTTTGTAGTTATTTTTGGTTGGCAGCAGCCACTGTAGCTAGTGTTAGGCTTAAGCAGTTCAAGAGCGAGAGACACCTGCCCCGACGCAGTGAGAGGAGAGAGACTGCATCAGGGGAAAAAGAAAAAACACTTTACTCTTTAGAGCCAGGGCTGGCACTCAGAATATAGCTCTCTCTCTCTCTACACACGCGCACTCATACACAATTATGGCTGAATGTGCTGAGACAAAGAGCCTCGCAGTGACGCCCACCCACTGGAACATCTTGCACCCGCACACTGGTCAGCCGCTAAAGGCCATTACAATAACGGCCATCTAAACTAAACTCACGACTGGCACAATGACATGACATGCGCAACAAGCCGCTAAACTTCACAACAAAGTACGCCATCTCCCCTTGTAAACGAGGATGGGGCTCAAGTGTGTGCTTTTGACTCAAACAACGGAGGCAAACAAATTGGGGGGATAGTTAGGGAAAAGACTAAGGGTACCAAGACGTGCAACTGTGTGACACCAGGACATTTACCACAGCGGTCAGCCCAGCTGAACACACGTGACAAGTTGTCATTTATGTCTGTCGTCACACTGGTGTCAATATAGGCCGGAAAAGTGGAGGTGACGCACCCCCCTGACCCCAGGTGATCATTCTAACCTACTATTGCCTGGTCTGTAAGGGATGCTTCACAATGCAAGCTCCTGCAATGCATATAACATGCATATAGCAATGCCGACACCAGCACCAACTCAACACAAACACAGCCACAGGCCAACTCCTTCTAAAACGGCCAACACCAGCCAATATCAAGAGATAGGCGAGGGGTCTCACAACAACATCACACAGCCCTGAACTCCAACTGCTACACACTCCGCTGTCCAGCATTTAGCAAGCTTCACTTCCCCTCAGATAACGGCCTCTTCTCTCAAGTGTAGAAACACGTATTCTGTCTAACGAATAATCACTGCACATAATTGATGACAAACTGGGACTATCTGTGCCACAGATCCGAAAGCACTGGCCACAAACACATGGCAGGGCAAGGCATCTTAAACACTTTCATCAATTCAAAAGGCAGTTAAGCGAAGGCTACCCCTTTTTTTTATTTAAAACCAACCAAAAAAAAAAACAGAAAAAGGCAGGCCACACATCTCCGTGTCTGACATGTTTCTGGACCGGGGAGAGGACTGAGAGACAAGAACGTCAAGACCTTGGGCTCTCATTCAATTTCCAAAGCATGACAATGTTCCATTCAAACCAGCCCGACGTTAATCCTGGGCAACGGTATTCTCCCTTCTGTTCCAAAGCTTGGTACCCACTGCCCGCTGCCGACAATTGGCCTGCCTAATCAGTAACTAGTGTTCGTTCACTGTGATACTGGACACTCCACATTCATACAAAACTAAACAGGATTTGATGAATTCTAGATGCCTAGCAATTATTTCCTCCTGATTTGATTGGTTCTGCCTGGTGCATGTGGTTGACAGGGGTCTGTGTTTTTGCGTAGGTGGAGCAAACTCTGGGCCAGCGTCCAGATTGATTTCTAGACCTTCTCTGATAAACTAATTTAATTCAAAACAGGTCCAACAAGTACAAAAGGTACAGCCAAGGCATTCTGTCAACACTGCCAACACTGAGAAAAGTGAAGAGGTAAACCTGACAGGGATGAAAGAACATAGATAATATGCATCCTGGCAGGGCTGGTGACTGCCCTCTTCCTTGCATCAACAGCCATACGAGTGATCTATACAAAAAACGCCCTTCCTTGGAAAGTGGCCAGTGTCCAAACATGCATCAAAAAACAAGCTAGGATTAGCTTGTCAGAGCAAGAGAGTCAGGTTAGAAAGCATATTAGCATCCGCAAAACTAGGCTAACTCCTATAACATCTTTCCCCTACTGCTAACACAAGGGTGCTGTGGCTGGACTACTGTCATAAAGTGCTGGGCTGCATGAATGGTGAGTAGAAGCAAGTGAAGTCAATCCCATGCACACAATCCAGGTATACCACATCTCTCGGGCCAGCCACCCCTGTAGCTGTGATAATAGGAAATCTCCTGGTATTGGAATCTTGAGCAACCTAAGCAGAAGTACAGGGCACCGTGTAAAATAAATAAACAAAACCCCTCTTCCCATCCGCTTTCAAGTAATCCAGACCAAGCGAATAGCATTGGGAATTTGTTTTCCTCCTAACAGTTACCAGTCCTATAGTCATCCCATCCAGCAGAACAGTTATTTCTCTGTCTGGTTTCGCTCTCACTGCCAAGTCTGAGGGTGCTGTTTGGGAGAAACTTTGGGAGGACATTTTGGATTCTGAGTCCTTGTGTTTATAAAGAAAACTACACCCACAAAAGAAACCCATCATAGCATGCCCCTTAATTTTGCCTGGTCTCAATCTTATAACACTGTTGAAATCCTCAATTAAGGATGTTAACAGAATAGGACAGTTCAGAATTCAAGCACCCAGCTGCCGCCTACCCACCTAGTAAGAAATTGAACAGTTGAACCTCCGTTGATTTAAAATATGACTATTTCTAAGGGGAAATGTGTGAATTAATTGTGTGATGTTGCTTGTTTTGTGATAAATTGGGGACGCTGCATACTGTCTCTGGTGGCAAGTAATTAAACTGTCATGCATTTAGAAATGCAGAGCACCCTCAGCAAAAAGCTGACAGAACAGAACGTACAGCTCCCTACTGGTGGCATTGAATAAGCGCTCTGTCTACCAGAGGGAAAAGCATTTCCTGCTGTGAAAAAATGAAGATAGTCAAACGTCTGGAAGGCAGCTCAAAGTGAGACAAGAAATTCACTTTCACCTCTTGAAAGATACACGCAAAAAGGTTGCCAGAGCGTAATTCCCTTTCAGTGCCAAACTGACTTTTGGACAAGTCGAGATGGTATCTGTTGCTTGAGCTCCAAAAAGATGCATGAATAAACAAGCTAAATGGGGCATATGAAAAAACTTTTCTGCATATGAAAAAACATTTTGCTGGAATGCAAATATGTTGAGCTTTGGTATTCTGAGCTTTTTGGTTCCTAAACCTACTTGGAGTTGAAATGTCATTGGAGTGCAACTCAAGAGACTCAGCGAGAGAGACTCTTAGAGGGACCCAGCTGAGAAGTGGATCCCACATAATGAATCACAACAAATCACGGTAGGAAGACAACCAGGCTTGAAAAGGCATTGAGCAGTGATGTGCTTCGTCGCTGATCAAGTGTGAGTGTGTATTTTGTGTGTGCAACTATTTGCTGTCAATTTATTTTGACTTGGTGCTTGGAAAGAATAATAGCTTGAATGCCATACAAAATGTAGGAGGACAACATTTTTTGTAAGCAGACAGCAACAATGGTCTGCCACCACCTCAGCTGGCCCCAAAAAAGAGCTGATTCTCCGTGTACTATGAGGGACTAAGGACCACGAAGGCATTAACCCAGACAAAACAAATGTGGTACAGCTGGGCTTCTTAACTGCAATCCAGTTCCATATTCACTGCCAAACAGTACCACATTGGATGCATCATGATGAAACAGCCCCATATCCCTGGCATCTCAGTTCTTTGACAATCAGGGATTGCATTTAAGTAACTTCTGCCATTTTCCATTAGTGTTTTGGGAATAATGATGACTCACTGACATTGCTACATTTAGATTATTTTGCGTTTGAGTTGCACTTTTTCAACGATTTAAGTAGAAAAGCTGCTTTTGTTTAAAAAGAAAAGCTCCTAGCACCAGGTTCAAAGCTAATTATGGGTGGCATGCTGTTCCAAAGACTCTCAGACATAATCATATTACAGTTGGTAACATTTATATAAAACATCCAATTGTAAGCACCTGCATGAGTACTTACCATTTTTAGAAGCCTCTTTATTTCTCAAGTGAGGCGGAATGTAACGCCCTAGGGATGAATGAGAAACGAATTAAAACCATTGGCATGCCATGACCGATCAAAGAAGATGCTCCATGTCATGAAGACATTATTCTGAAATATCACATTGTTTATTTTCCTTGGAGGCAAAGGGAACTTACTGCCTGTGCCAATACCCTGTATGTCTGCAGAGTTCAAGTCTAGGACAGCAAGCTGAAAACAGAACAACATTAAGTTAAAACAATATCTATATATGTAGAATGGAAATTGGTTTACTCTTAGACCACACCAAGAGCGAATGTCTTCCTGACAGCTGACTATACAAAGGTACTGCATTCAACATGGTCAAGGTTGGATGCTTTCCGACATATTCAATGCCATTTACTAGGCTCGTGAGGGTCATGTGTTGCTAATTCAAGATGGGGTTGTGATATAGCAAGCTACAGTGCATGGTGTCTGCAACTGAGAAGGCAACCTCAGAAAAGTTGCGTGAAAGTTAATCTGAGCTTTTCCTTTCACAGTATGCACAAGATATTTAGCTAACGTGCTTGACGAAAGCTGGGCAAACATCCGTCGAAATCAGTCCAAAAAAAGAAGAAAAGACATGCCACGTTCATCTTTTTAGAAGCAGCACTGAGTGATGAATTATACCTATGATTAAGGTAACCCTAGCTAACTATAATGGCTCTCTTATTTACCAGACTACCACAGCAACAGACCAGGCCCTTCTGTACAGTAAACAATTTCGTCAAGCTACGAGTGTTTTTCATTGTCTTTTTAACACAGCCCTCCGAGATGCACATCTGGGCGCCTTATGCTTCATAACTATAGCTAGCTAAGTGCCTACTGGTAGGCAGCTAACGATTACTAACGTTACCCACAAAATGTCCGACAAGATCTGGCGAGATGTCTTAGGAAGTAGGTAGCTACATGCTAATAGCCTACTTTGCCGGCTAATCAACATTAGACGAAACTGTTAGCAACCAGAGTTTTAACAGCTTACCATGCACAAAAGCAGATACTAGAGACAACAAAACAACAGCACAAGAGTAACGTTATCGGCAGATAAATTATTAATATCAACTCCCCCTCCCCAGGCCGTCATCGCAAGCGAGCTATGACAAAATGTAGCCAACAAGCTAACGATTGCTATGTTGTTGTTTACATAAAAATAACAGTTAACACAGTTAAGCACGCAAATGTGTGCAAGTTACCGAGTTACACTGACAAACATTGCGAGTTTCCATGTTGTAAAAACATTTTAAGGTTCAATTTTTAAGAGGGTTTTCCTGGAACATTTCGATTAAATAGTTACATGCGTAGTTAACCAGCCATCTTATATCGGGTACCGGCAACTTAGCTTGCCATGCTAAATAAGGTTACCCAAGTTAACTAGTGGAAACTCGTTGAAGCTAAGCAAACGCAGGGTTGGAAAAAAGTAATATCACATCTAAGAACACGAAACATTCATTTGAATTATGATTAACCAGATAGGTACGCTGAGCTAGTCGCCATTTGCAGCGCAAAACACAGGCCGCAGTGGAAAATACGATACAATCCGCATTGATATATGAAGCTCCGCCATCACCATCGCAGGCTAGCGTATAGCTTATATTCTGGCTAACTAAGTCGCTAGCAACCACCATTTTAACGTTACCAGCTAACTTACAAACGTCAATACAGTAGCCAGAACTCTAAGCTATGCTAACTGATAGCATAGCAAGTCCGGAACAAAATATTTGACGATACCGTAAAAACAAACAACCCATCGTTAGATTTGCAAAGTAAGCAAACAAAATGAAATGAAAACAAACTCACCTGCTGTTCTAGACCGTGTGAATTGTCGATGACCACATGACTCATAACTATAGTGGATAGTGTGGATTACTTCTAGTGAGAAAAGGTTTTCTTTGTTAGCAAGCTAACTCGCTAGCAGGGGGTTTCTAGGTCTCCTTTACCAACGACGTCACTTGTCCTTGTTTTCAATATAATTTGTGTTACGTTCAGTGCAAACTGACTTAATATATATTTTTAATTAATAAATGTATTTTTGTTAAGCCTTAGATGGGCTGCCAAAATTACTGTCCGGAATTTACTCCACTCCGACTGACACCTTTCCTAGTTTCGTCCGCGGTGGAAATAAAGCCGAGAGAGCAGGTACCGCGAGATATCATTGGCTGTAGACAGACTACACCGGTGGACAGACAGAAAACATAGGTGGAAATATCGCGATGTTTGTTCTCTTGCCCGGATATATCGGAGCGCCGACCAGTGGTAATTTTGAGGTTCTGCACAAGCTTCATTAGTGACATTTTAAGATGTGTGCGCATTTATACATTTGCTGTGTTTCATAAGCAGAACGCATGCACAATATTGAAATCGACCTCACACGTTCTCACGTTGATGTGCAAAACAGTAATAGGTTGTGTGCTTGTGCCTACACAGCTTTACATCCTGCTATTTGGGTTTAAAGGGAAAAGTCTGCAAGTGTGTTCAATCTCATCTCAGTTTTCTGTATCCTACTTTTTATGAAATAAGAAAAAACATACTGCACTTCAGAAAACATAGTGGACACCGGTTGTTTCTGATGGAGCTTCCCCACCTAATTACATTATCTTTTGTCTGTTGTGGATATACGTCTGATTTTGCTAGTTTTATGTTGATGTAGCATACACTAACATACAGAGCAACAGAGACGTTCAAAAACCTGATGCTAGATGTTGATTTAGAGCCGAAGTTGAAAAAGCACAGGTAAAAACAAATGTAAAACAAAATCATGGTAATGCTGTTTTGTCAAGCATACACAGGCACAATCTATTTCCATTGAGTTTAAACACAACAAACACTGAGTCAAGAACTGTTGGCAGATAGCATATATCACCATTGCTTCACAAATGCCAGCATGTACCAGTAAACCAGCATATACTGGCCTGTGGTTAATTATTTTTCCCTTTCTGTGTTTCTTTACCAGCCTAGAACAATTAATTTGACTCTGCAGGAATGCCAGTTGGCTATGGCCGAGGGGCCAATGGAGAGACATCAGCAATGCTACCAGAATGCACTAGTGCTGAATTAAACCAGGGCAAACGGGCTGTGCATAACCAAGGAGAGTGCTCTTAATTATCCCACTATTCATATTATGTAGGGTACCACTGAAAGTTGGCAATCATCACTGCTGAAAATCACTGCAGGGCAAAACATAATCACAGTCAAATATATACTACCTTGTGGGCATGGTTTTGCTTAGCTAAGGCCTGCTACTGGTTATGAATGCTATCATTAACCAAGCAGTAATGCCTCACAAAAAAAAAAAAAATGCAATTTTTTTTCTCAGCAGCAACTAACTCGTCACATCATAAGAAAATATTTGTTCTCATAAAATAGACATTGAGGGTGTTTAACTGAATATGATTTATCAAACACTTCTAAAAAAGGAAAGTTATTCTATTTCAGGCATTTAAAAGAAAAGTGTGAGGTCAGTCAACTATCATTATTTCAGTGGCAAGTTTGGTTTTCTGAAAATTGAGAGGTGGGGCCCCCATTTATGTAACAAACAGCTTTTGAAGGTTTTGTCAAAAATAAACATGTTTGTAGGCTTACAATAATAATGCAATGTGATAGAGTAGTAGAAAGATAATATTTTACGCCATTACTATGTATTTCTGCATTCTTTGTTTTGGGTTTTGTTATCCAATACTTCATTTTACGAGCACTGTAAATGCATAGCATAAAGACCTGTAACAGACAAACAATATTAACAGCACACATACAAATATGTAGTACAATTGTATTCATTACTGCTTTACGTCTCCAAGCATGTCACATTTCCTTCAGCATGCTTGACAGATAACATCAAGCACTCCTGTAGCATCTTTTCATTTGATCCGCACCCGAAAAATGTTCTTCTTTGCTTCACCGTTTCTGTGTTCTTTTGCCCATTTGAATCGTTTCCCTTCACTGGCCAGTCTTAGCTCTAGCCTTTATCTTTGAAACTCTGCCTTGAATGTCAGCATTGAGGTTGAGGTTGTTGATATTTGAGCTCAATGCCCAATCAAATGATACCACTGTTTTCCATGCCCCTGAACCCATGTGTTGATTGGCTGGAAAAGTGTATGGCTCTGTCTGAGCCTGTTTGTTTCCCATTTACAGAGCTGTGTGTGAACATCAGAGTTTTTTTGGGTGCAGGCACAGAACGGACTGCTAGAGGTCTGTGAGGAGCAATGAGCTGAATTTGACAAAAAGTGTATTTGATTAGAATTGGAGACTATGGCTTTAAGCACCAGACGTCCCACCTCTCTTTCAATCCTAGTTAGAATCAGTGTTGTGAGGGGAGTCATGAAATACTCAGTTTCTTGCCAATCTCTTGCATGGCATAGCTTTATTTTTTGAAAACAACAAACAAAACAAAAAACCTTTTGCTTTATGGCCATTTTAGACCACAAACGAATCCATTAATACTGACACTCCTGATATATCTTCGTTTAATCCTAACAAGGCCAGTGTTATTGCTGCCCTAAGCAGAAAAATGCTTTTCAATTCCAAAATGGTTTTCTAATGATAAATTAGCCTTTTAACGTGGTCCTTTAGCATGCACTAGCATAATGTGCTACTTGAACACATGAGTGATGGTTGCAGAAAATTAGCCTTTGTACACTTTGTACACATTAAAAATCCACCCTTTGCAGGCAAATGGTCATCTGGGACAGCCCTTTCTGGGGCCCAAGGTGTTTTCCAGCTATCAAGCTAAATAAATAAATAATAATAATTGAATAAAATTACTGGTTAAGTCAAGTATTTATGGATTACTTAACAGCTTTTATCATTTATCTCATTGTGCTTGGTGATTAGTGTTTTGACTATACAAAACCATTCTAAATAGAGAACTGGTTTGATGCTTGTTGAATGGCCACATCTAAATAATCACTCAAAGTACCACATGCTACATCTATGAAGATTTAGACAAAAGAGAACCATTTTACTAAAACCATGGACCACTCAAGACTCAGCAAGTCCAAAGTGATGTCAATGTTAGATATATCAACTACCCAAATTGTCTCTTTCTTAAAATCTATCAGAGACGTCATCAACCAAGGTCTTCTCATGGAGCAGGCCTATCTACCTAACCATGCTCTGGGTTTGTTGCTGTAACGTGATGGCAATGCTAGCAACCTGAGAAGCACAGGGTAAGTATTTAACTTCGCTGAGGGAGTTCTGCTGTTTTGAGTAGGCTGTTACTTTGGTAAAAAAAAAAAAGACATTCATGCAAGAAGCTGCTTCAAAACGACCGAGCTACTGTAAATCATGCATTTACTCGTTCTGTTTTCGTCGCAAAAACGCTTGAAAAGTCGCTGTTGAAATGCTAGTAAAAAGTAATTCTCAGGGGACAATAAAACACCCCCCAAACTGGTTTTTACACCCCCAAAAGATATACCATGAACACCTAAGAAACATGGTCTGCACCCCCCTTCCTTTGGCAGATGGATCTGTGATGATGTGACTGAAGATTGAAAAAAAATGATACACACTAATTGGATCAATGGGGAAGTTTGATGTGGCATGGCGTCCATTTATTTCATATGTAGAACAGCTGACAATGCACCTTGGCTCTGAATAAGATGTTATGTACATACAGTGCATCCGGAAAGTATTCACAGCGCTTCACTTAACATTTTGTTATGTTACAGCCTTATGCTAAAATCGTTTAAATTCATTTGTTCCCTCATCAATCTACACTCAATGACCCTTTATGACAAAGGGAAAACAGGATTTTAGAATTTTTTGCAAATATATTAAAAATAAAGAACAAAAATATAACAGGTACATAAGTATTCACAGCCTTTGCTCAATACTTTGTTGAAGCACCTTTGGCAGCAATTACAGCCTCAAGTCTTTTTGAGTATGATGCTACAAGCTTGGCACACCTATTTTTGGGCAGTTTTTCCCCATTCTTCTTTGCAGGACCTCTCAAGCTCCATCAGGTTGGATGGGGAGCATCAGTGCACAGCCATTTTCAGATCTCTCCAGAGATGATCAATCGGGTTCAGGTCTGGGCTCTGGCTGGGCCACTCAAGGAAATTCACAGAGTTGTCCCAAAGCCACTCCTTTGTTATCTTGGCAGTGTGCTTAGGGTCGTTGTCCTGTTGGAAGATGAACCTTCGTCCCAGTCTGAGGTCAAGAACGCGCTGGAGCAGGTTTTCATCAAGGATGTCTCTGTACATTGCTGCATTCATCTTTCCCTAGATCCTAGTCTCCCAGTTCCTGCAACTGAAAAACATCCCCACAGCATGATGCTGCCACCACAACCATGCTTCACGGGATGGTATTGGCCAGGGGATGAGCATAACCTGGTTTCTTCCAGGCATGACACTTGGCATTCAGGCCAAAGAGTTCAATCTTTGTTTCATCAGACCAGAGAATTTTGTTTCTCATGGTCTACAGACAATTCCTTGGATTTCATGGCTTGGTTTGTACTCTGACATGATACTGTCAACTGTGGGACCTTATATAGACAGGTGTGTGCCTTTCCAAATCATGTCCAATCAACTGAATTTACCACAGGTGGACTCCAATCAAGTTGTAGAGAAACATCCCAAGGATGATCAGTGGAAACAGGATGCACCTGAGCTCAATTTCGAGTGACATTGGCAACGGCTGTAAATACCTATGTATATGTGATTTTTTTATTTTTGATAGATTTGCAAAAATAAAAAAATAAACGTTATCATTATGGGGTATTGTGTGTAGAATTTTGAGGGAAAAAATTAATTTAACCCATTTTGTAATAAGGCTGTAACATAACAAACTGTGGAAAAAGGGTAAGTGCTGTGAATACTTTCCAGATGCACTGTATAATTTCTAGGTAACTAACTACTCAGTGGACTTTTTTTTTTTTTTTCTCCCTTGTTTTATTTTGTGGTGTTGCGTGTTCGTTTGCTTGTCTCAGTGTTATTCCCTTATTTTTATTTTATTTTTAAATTTTTGCCTTGTCTTGAGTGTACTGTCTATGTGTTTGAAAGCTCAATAAAGATACATTGACTAAAAAAAAAGAAACATGGTCTGCCACTGGATGCTACATGCAAAAAGAAAATCCTGAATGAAAAATGTAAATAGATACATTTCATAGGTGATAACCGCCTAGTTCACCTATATGCCGAAGATAGTCATTTACAAGAATAGCAACATCTAGATTATTTTTATGACTTTTAAAATAATTTTGATGAAAAAAAGGAGATGGGATTTGTTTTGAAAATCAAGGAAATTTCTTATTAACTCCAACTTTTAGAATATTGTATAAAATATTGTATCTACAGTGTCAAATGGAATTATGTCAAGGTAGCTGTGAAATTAAATTTGATGTGAGGTCACAAAGACCGAAAAAAATCTTGTGGTATCAGTAGTCTGTCCACAGGTTGACAGAGTAGGCCTACACTCTGGCCTACACCATATCACCTTACTTCTCTGTTCAGAGTGATACAGGCGATTTACATCTCTCACAAACCACTTTTTATTCTACACAAGAGATTGAAGACTACAGGACGAGGCCTAATAAAAAGGATTCAAACATAAAACTAGATTTGCATTTCCTGAAGGAAGTAGTAGTGCTTGAAAACCAAAAAAAATGTAAATTCAAAATAAATATAGATTAGAACATTTGGTGCAATTCAGTGCATGCAGAGAGAGACAGACACAGAAGACAGAAGGCAAAAAGTAAGAAGAGAGAGAGGTGTGCAAAGACTGAAAGATTGAACAGGAGAAAGAGAGAAACAGTATGTGTGAGACTGGGAAGGTGATAAGGACTATAAGGGATACAGAAAGATAGATATGCAGCACAAAGTCAGAAATTGACTTTTCGCAATGTCTCGCCCTCTTTACTGTTGCTGTGTCTATAAACCTTTTGTTTAGGTATAAAATATCAATATTTGAGCCTTTTCCTGTATGTAAACATGTAAAAATGTTAAAGACTAGAAAGTTAAAAAGATATTTAATAAATGGAGAAAGAAGAGAAAGAGAGATAAAAAGAGATGTTATCTTACACACACGCCCACTTAACAGATGACATCTCATGGTCTGCCAACACCTCAGAGACAGACAAAAAGGCACTCAGGAAAAACAACCTGGAGTGTAATCTGATGGTGGCCTTCTACCGCACCACTATCGAAAGTGTACTGACCTACTGCATCTCGACGTGGTACTCCGGTTGCACTGCAGCAGACAAGAGAGCCCTCCAAAGGGTCATCAACACAGCCCAAAATCACTGGCTGCTCACTGCCCTCCCTGGAATCCATTGCCTGCTCCTGCTACCTTAGCAGAGCCAATAACATCTTGAAAAACTCTTCTCACCCAGGCCACCACCTGTTTACTCTCCTGCCCTCAGGCAGACGGTACAGGTCCTTAGAGCAAGGACCACGCGTCTAAAGAACAGTTTTTTCCCGACGGCCATCAGAACACTAAATACAGTCTTGCACTAAACATAGATTTTCATTGTGCAATATTAATACACTAATCACTTTATTGACTGCAAGTCACATATGCCAGCTCAGTCACCTTACACATGTGTATAAATAAAACTTTCTGTATTTATTGTAAAGCACCTCAGGGAAGTACTGTTGCTGTATTTATTGTTCCTCAGGGAAGTAGCCTACTTTAAGCTATACCACCGCACTTTGTTGAACTCTTAATATATATATATATATATATTAAGCTATTCGTACTGTTTTTAGATAGTTGTAATATTGTTGTGTTATATGTTGTCCCTCGTTGTACCAACAGGAGCAGCACTCCAAATTTCGTTGTATGCGAATACAATGACAATAAAGACTTTTCTATCTATTTCTATCTATCTATCTAATTCCAATGTATTAAAGCGAGTGAGACAGTATAGACTATAGTAGTGTCTTTGATACAGACAAAAATGAGTGAATGAGTGAAAGATAAAGACAAAGAACTCAATTAGATATTAAGAAAGAAAGAAGGAAACAGACAGACAGATAAATTGATAGATAGATAGAGAGAGAGAGAGAGAGAGAGAGAGAGAGAGAGAGGGAGAGACAGACAGAGAGAGCAGTGACAGTTGACAGTTATAAAGTGTTAGTCACGAAGAGTCCACCAGTCATTTCGGTGGGACATTTTTACTAGTTTTTCTTTCTTTAGTTGTTCTGTTCTAGTCTAGAAAAATGAAAATAAAACGTACGCAACTAAGTTTGAATGAAGTTTCTATGTAAAGCAGTCCTTGCGCAATTAATCGCAGAAAATCGGTAATTATAATAAGGCGCCTACGAAGAAAAATGTACTATTGCAAGTGCTATCAGAATTTCTACCCTATTATAAAGTCAGTCACAAGGACTTTTATTCAGAAACTTCCGTTTGCCCGCCCTATATTTCTCCGGAAGAAATAGTGTAACCTCCTCTTACACTTCCTCTTTCCGTCAACGGAGTTTAGGTAGGGGAATGACTTTTTTTCTTCCCAACTCAATCTAATTGAAATCTTCATTATAATGTGTCCATCCGAACGTTATTAACGGGCAAATGTGTTGTTTTAACGCTTAGGTATATGAAGGCATTTGTGTTTGTCAAGTGGGTGGCCTATTTGTACAAAAAAAAGCTTAAATATTTTGGTCATTGCTTCAGAGTAGAGACATGGTCAAGACGTGTCTGCAATACACGTAGCTAACGGCACCGTACACACATTTATGTAATTCCTGAATTTGCAGAAGCTCGTTTCACAGTTAGTATTGTCAAAAGACTGTCGCTTCTTAATGTTTATATTTACTGGCGTTTACTCAACCTGTTTTACTAGGACTCATGCTAGTGGGTAAAGCAGTTAGCTAGGAAGCTAGTTAGACTAGCTAATCGAGGGCCAGCCGGTGTGTATACACCGACGAGCAAGAAATGTGTTTACGTGTGTTGCTAGTCTGATAATACTGTGGAGGTGGTGTTTAGTGCTGGTATGCATCTCAGCAGTAGAATCTGTAAGATCTAGTGTTAATCAATGCATTTAGTATTCTATGGCGATGATTCAAACTGATGTTTTCCTTGCCAGGCCAAAATGGGACGTGTGATCAGGGGTCAGAGAAAAGGTGCGGGCTCCGTCTTCAAAGCCCATATTCATCACAGAAAAGGAGCTGCCAAACTCCGGCATATTGACTTTGCTGAACGCCATGGCTACATTAAGGGAATCGTGAAGGTATGTTAAGTGTTTAGGTCATGTGAAGTGATGGTACGCTCTTGAGTGTGTGTTCACATGGACTGATGTGTGTCTTGACTGCTTGCTCTGCAGGACATCATCCACGACCCCGGCCGTGGAGCTCCCCTGGCCAAGGTGACGTTCCGTGACCCATACAGGTTCAAGAAGAGGACTGAACTGTTCATCGCAGCTGAGGGAATCCACACTGGCCAGTTCATCTACTGTGGCAAGAAGGGTAAGGGCAAAAGCACGACTTGACAGCTGCCGTTTCTGTCATGGGGCCCAGTACTAGCATTATAACGTTTAATGTTACCTATCCGGTAATTGATTAGAGAACATTTCTATTAACAAATCTCAGATTTAGTGCTCTTGGGTTGACTAGCAATGTGGGAGGTTACAGAAGCTTCAAATGGAACAAGACAAACAGAATAATAAGCCTGAATAATTTTATGTTTGTCATTGAAGGGACTCAACACGTTATACAATGCCAGAGATGAGCCTGTCAGCAAAACCTGTATAATTTATTAAATCAATAGTCTATCCATGCCTAGGTTAAAAGAGTAGGTTTACACCATATTGACTGACTTCTGTTCAGAGTGATGTAGGTGATTTTATATCCCTCACAAACCAAGGGTGAAGCAATGTGTTCATAATTTTCATTCGTGAGGGGAATTTTCACATTCTATGCTGTCATTTGAAGACCATTAGTCTGAAACTTACATTGGATGCTATGTTTGACCCATCAGCCCAGCTGAACATTGGCAATGTGCTGCCCGTGGGAACCATGCCTGAGGGTACCATCGTCTGCTGCCTGGAGGAGAAGCCCGGCGACAGGGGCAAACTGGCCCGCGCATCCGGAAACTACGCCACCGTCATCTCTCACAACCCCGACACCAAGAAGACCAGAGTCAAGCTTCCCTCTGGATCCAAGAAGGTCATCGGCTCTGCCAACAGAGCAGTCGTCGGTAAGGTCTCATTCTTTGGCCACAACGTGCTTGCAAATGTCTGATAAGACATTGTACAATGCATGATCCATGTAATAAACAGGAAAAACGCTTTCCTGAGGATAATTTCTCATTTGCGTTATGTGCTCTGTGAAGGTGTTGTTGCTGGTGGTGGTCGTATTGACAAGCCCATCCTGAAGGCCGGTCGTGCTTACCACAAGTACAAGGCCAAGAGGAACTGCTGGCCTCGTGTCCGTGGTGTGGCCATGAACGTAAGTCACCGCTTTCATTCCATCTGTGTTTTATTAACGAGGGTTACATGCATCAGGCATGAAGGTTCTACAGGGATTTGGATGCTTTATAATCCATATTGAGCATTCCTGTGACCCAAAACCATTCATGTTTTGTGTGTAAAATGAAATTCAAATGCTGTCGAGGTGCACGCATGTTGAACTTATTAATTGGAAATCAGCTTGACAAGTAGTCATTGGTTGTTCAAGTGTGTTTACCTCAAACTGTTGATGCTATCAAATGTTCTGCTTGGCTGGATCCAGATTACCTTTAGTCTGAAATTGTCAGATTTGAAGATTTTTTCTTTCTAAATCTACAGCGCCAATTTGTATGTGGGGCTTATTTTCCTGTCCTTCGGGATATTGTTTGTTTCTGAGAAAGTGTTTTATGTACAATAGCTTTATTTGAGTGTACAAACACTATCGAAACATGTTTACTCGTCTGATTGCGACTGTTTTTGAATGGAAGCTGTACTAACCTGGCCTCTCCTCACTCTCCGCAGCCCGTTGAGCATCCCTTCGGTGGTGGTAACCACCAGCATATTGGCAAACCCTCCACCATCAGGAGAGACGCACCCGCTGGTCGCAAGGTCGGTCTCATCGCTGCCCGTCGTACTGGCAGACTGCGTGGAACAAAGACTGTCCAGGACAAAGAGAACTAATTTGTGTCTTCTTAATAAAATATGTCCCAAGAAATTCAGCTGTTCAGAGTGTTGTTTTTTTTAATTTAGAGTCTGAAATGATGGTAAGGGTTATGGGTTTGTCCCTCTGTGTAAAATTGAGTCAATTCCTAAAACTGCTTTTAAGTCACCAATGCTCAATGGAGTGAAACTTGGATGAATGAATGTGCATCAGGCGGTGTTGGGTAACGTATATTAAAAAAAAATTATGGACTGGTAGACTGAGGCAGCAGAAAATCGAGGTTAAACTGTCACTACAGTTGCATGAAAAAGTTGGCTAAGTTAATTTTTTTGACTGCTGTGATTTATATTCACAACAGCCAAATGATGATGCAGTGATGGCAATGCATGAACTTACTAAGAGAACTACCTTTAGTCATTTAGCAGACGCTTTTGTCCAAAGCGACGTACAAGGGAGAGAAGTCAAGCTAAGAGCAATAAAAAAAACATGGTGTAACAAATACTACTTTACATAAGAATTAGAAAAAACGACCTAGAAAGGAAAAAGAAGTGCAGGAATGTAACTGCTGAAGTGCAATTTAAGCGCTAGTCAAGGTGCTAGTTAGGAAGGGAGGTGCTCTCTGAAGAGGTGGGTCTTCAAAAGCTTCTTGAAGGTAGAGAGGGACGCCCCTGCTCTGGTAGTACTAGGCAGTTCGTTCCACCAACGTGGAACTGTAACAAATGTAGGCATGTGCCTAAACTTTGACGGGTATATAGACGACCATGTAATTGTGCATGTTGCTCATGTACTGAGTTTTGAGTGCTCATATTCAAACAAATCTGTTGATCTTGACCTGAAATTGGATTGGCCTTGTAAGTGACCAAAGTCTTTAATGTTACCCACATGTTACCCTGCATGTCTTTGGACCAGTTAGTACTTTTCTGTTAAAGGTAGACGGGTAATGCTAACTGTTACCTAGTCATAAGCCACATAAAGCCCCCAGGACCCCATCATTCCTAACTCAGATGGTTACAAAATAATCTAAAAATGGTCCTTGCTGCCTGAACTGCTGCAAATGGTTGGGTCATTACGCATTTTCAGCTTACTGTATTCATCTCACAGAATAGGTTTTAATTGGTGTAATTCAAGCCAAATTGTTACAATGTATTGCCTTTTGTATGCCAGTATCACATATTTACAAAGAGTATCTTTCTTTTCATCACACTAAGTTGCCCTTAGTTGCTTTTGATGTGTTCGCCTCAAGGAGTGGAGAGGAGTGTGGGATGATGAGCCCTGTGGCATGACCTGAATGTGTGGCTTGCATTTATGATGAGATGAACCTGCTGTGATGTAGGTCATTTATTTTGTATTTGTATGTGTACCTAAATAGGCTGTATGCCGGTGGCTCCAAATACTGATATTTGGTCTTAAAAAGTGTTCTTGAAGAGAAAGAACTGGTGCAGCCATTTTCTCTTTACTGGACTAATGTTAAATGATGATAATAATAATAATAATATTAAAATGAACCATTTCAGTCATTTCTGCCAACCAGAGGACTTTACTGAAGACCAGGGAGAAAAATGTGTGAATACAGTCTACAGTATATGCTTGTGATGCGTGACCAAAGGGTGATTTAGCGAAATATTTTATGTAGGTTCAGTCAGGTGCAGTCAAGTGTGCGGGCCACGGTCCAACTCAGAGCCTAAAAGTCTCAACCCCGTACATAAACCAGTTCTGAAAAACCCTCCTGTCTGTGATGTCAAGATAAGCCTCTTTGCTCCTACCCAGATACTTGTTAGTGAAAAGAACAATTTCATCCCAGAACCAAGAGGAGTGCAACACATTAGAATGGTGCTCTCAGAGAACATGGACTCGGAATTACAGAAAAGTTGGCAATGGAGAGTGAATGAAGGAAAAGGGCAACTGGACTTGTATGTCAGTTAACTGAGAAAAGATAGTGAGAAGGGGCTGAAGAAGATACCCTTGCATATTACTTTGCAGCTGGAATTTGTGCAATACACACACACACACAAACATTGGGCTGTTTTCAAAATAACAAACGGCAATCCCGTAAATGCACTCAGTGTACTCCTGCGATTTTGAATTGAAAAGCATTTATTATCTACAGTGTTAGTGTAGAGGAGCCCACAACAAAGATGCTTTATTTCTATTCATGTCAGTGATTCTGAAAAAGCGTTTTTTTTTTCTTTTAGGTCTCATTCGTGTCACCGTATTCAGGTTTATACAGGGTAAAGGTTGCAGAGTAATCTACAGGATGGTTTGACTTTGCATAAAGATGGTAAAGAACACTGCACAAATGATAAACTGAAGTGCAGCTTTAAAAGGTGCAATATATAGTTTTGTCCAAAAAAAAATTCTTTTACAACCATGCCATTGAGAAAATGTAATTGAAAACTTTGTTCTGCATCTTGAAAATCTGTTTCAGGGTTTTCCTGGCATTTCATGAACATTTTCTCGCAAATGAAAATAATGCATTAAAGCGTATTT
This sequence comes from Clupea harengus, assembly GCF_900700415.2. NCBI lineage: Eukaryota > Metazoa > Chordata > Actinopteri > Clupeiformes > Clupeidae > Clupea > Clupea harengus. Next base: position 22,590,007 of record NC_045153.1, on the reverse strand, counting down.
CAGAAGTATCAAGACACTGGGAAATGTCTTCACTAGTCCTTTAGCGAAATGATTGTATGTTTGGAGACATTTTTATTTAGGGTGTCAAATAACTAGATATTGCACCTTCAACTTTCCCCAAAAGCACAATGTCATTGTGCACACTTCCTCACTGAAACTCCCATGAACTTCATGCATCTGCTTGCACCCATCCTTCTTAACATCTCCCTGCTCTAGATAATCCACAAAAAAAACCGTATGATTTTGTTATTTTTATTATTTTTTATGTGCACCACATATTTACAAAGATTCATAAATAAAACGAGACAGTTACAGTGTCAAGATTCCGTTTTCTTTATTCTTGAAGGGCGCAATGCTTTTTTTTGTTGTTTTTCTTCTGTTTTGTAATATTTCTGTGCACAAAAAAACCTCACAAAGTGAAAGTTCACATCGCGACTGTAGCTCCAGAATTCAACGTCACACCATGGCCAAAACAAAAGTCGGCAAAAAACAGGGCGAAGAACTCTGTACAGTCAATATCTTCTTTAAAAATAACACAAGGACAAAAAATGTTCCTCTTAAATCAAATTCTATTTTTAGTGAAATACAACAAAATAAATTCTATAAAATAAAACAGCAAAGTATTTAAATATTATATGGTGGGCAGAATATGTTCATTTGCAGGAGTATTTGGTATTTTTTTTTTTTTTTAGACAGAGGAAGAGAAAAAAAAAAACCACGCATTCAAGTTACCAATTAAATACAGTATTTACTGATGGTTACCTTTACTCCTAAAGAAGATTAACTTTAGCTCAAGTTGCAACATGACTAACCAGCAGTTATCTTATGATACAACCCTGCTTTCATGTCCGATCCCCTTGGGTGAAGAGTCCGAAAATAAGCCTGCCTTCGTTCCAGTAGAATGGGCCAGGGAATGGGAGGCGGGGGTTCTGCCGTCTCGCCCCCCTCCCCCCGACCCATGCTATCTCTTTCTATTCACCAGGAGCGCTGCTTCAGTGTGTGTCCAACACTAGGCTCCACCCAGGAAAGACAAACAGGCTACCCAAGCACAGTCTTATGCTCCCCGCATCCTGGCATAGCAAATTCGTTGCATATACATTTTTTTTCTCCATCTTTATATTAGTTTGTAATTCCTATTGTCCAAAACTAAGCGCTTTTAACCCACCAGAGGGGAGGAAAAGGAAAAAAAAAAAAAAAAAACAGGACTGTTGAATGAGTGAGCGAGGATTATATGTGCAATTGAAAAGCCACTTATTCTTACATTGGTTCAAAATTAATAGCAGTCAATGTCTTAAGAGGAAAATTAAATTAAAAAGAGCAGTAAAGAAAACCAAAAGAAGGCGGCTTGTAAGAAGAGCTCTGGATTAAGGATTACAGCTGTCATGAATGATCATATTCTTTCCCGTTTGGCTACACTATTCTGGTGTGAAGCCATGCTAAATGTTACAGCATATTAACTAGAGCTTTCAAAAAGGTCTTGAATAGCAGAAAAAAAAGAAAAAAAAAAAGGCAATGAAAGTTCTGGAAACAAAAATCACCACTTGTCACATCAATCAAAAAAAAAAGAAAAAGAAAAAGGGGAAAAAAAAAAAAAAAAAAAGAGACCGTAAAAGTTCTCACCCAACCACTTCTAAGGGTTCTCACTAGCGCCAACTCCAGTAGCCCCAGAGCTGGTTTAGTATGATTAAGTTGACAGGAACAATTGAAGCTACGTTCTTTCCTAAACCTCAAAGACTCCCAACTCTGCCCTCGGGCAGACCAGCCCAAACTTCACTTCTGAGCACAGGTGATAAAACAAAGTTGTTGCTCTTTTTTTGTATTTTTTTGTTGTTGTTGTTTTGTGTTTGTTTTTATTGTCGTTTTTCTCTCTCTCATAGATCTGCAAGTCGCCCCCAACAGCAAACTGACACTTGTCGCGCAGTTGTGTTTTTTTTTTCTTTTTGTTTTATTATTTTTGAACAGTCAAAACATTAACATACTATGTACACTGTCAAATTGACAAAAGCGCCTCAGGCCCGTTTTATGTATCTTTTTTGTTTGTTTTTGTTTGTTTTGTTTCTTTTTTTATGTACGATGCTACGCACTATCCACTGCAGGCTGACTATCCACTGCAGGCGGGTTATATGTCAAGAGAGTCACACTGCAGGGCATATGGTGAGTAGGACCCTCCACTCCAGGTCAGGTACAAAAACAAAAGAACAAAAAATAAAAACAAACAAAAAAAAATAAAAATGAAGAAAGAAAAAAAGCTGAATTCTGGATACAGCAGGGCCTGGAGTGGAGAGGTGTGGGCGAGGGGTGGGGTGGAGGGTGGGGCCCCAGACCGGTCTTCCTCTCAGGCGGAGAGAGAGAGAGAGAGAGGGCAGGAGGGTGGAGCGCACAGGCTTTTAAGGGCGGAGGTGCGGCAACGGCGGCGGCGGAAGAGGAGCTGGCGCTGTTGCTGGCACGACTACTCCTTGGTGGTGGTCTGGGCCGGGGGGGGCACCTCCTCGGTGGGCTCCCAGTTCTCTTGTGCTCGTGGGCCCGGGCGCTGGGGGTTGTTCATATGCTGCGCCGCCGGGCCCGTGTAGGGCTGCCCGTGGGGGTGGTTGTTCTGCTGCTAAACACACACAAACACACACACCGTCAATTACAACTTCTTGAATATTTGTATACAACTGATACACCACAGAAAACTTTATATTCAACTTTTATATACAACTTACACACTATTATTATGTACTACATATGCACAACTTAAGTATTTGTACACTTTCAAATGCAACTTTCACATGTTTAGTGTGATTACTGATTTAGTGATCTACTGATCGAGTAGCCTCTATACTCATTTCCCCCCTATGCAGATTCCATGCATTAATTATCTGCCGAGCGCTGCATTAATGTGCAGTTTCACAGTAAATGAACGGTGTTGGGGGGTTACCTGCTGATACTGGGTCCCTGGAGAGTGAGGGTACAGGGAGGTGTCTTCTGGGGGAGAGGAGTCCTGCTCTTCAGGGGCTTCCTGGTCGTCCGGCTCCTTAGGACAGCCAAACAGGTAGAGAAGGGGGAAGAAAGAAAAAAAAACATCCTCAGAAACGCACGCTCTTATTTGCACACTCTCAAACAGAAATCTTAAACAGTCAATGACAGCATGGGTTTTTTTTTTTTTTTTTTGGACTCCCCACCCCCCCTCTATGTAGAATGAAACCTTGATTGCAAAATAATTATGTGGCGCTTCTTAATTCATGAATGTGGCCGTCAAAGTGGAGTGCGGAAACCCGCTAATTATGCTTGTGGGCGGAGAAGGCACCCAGAGTGTTCACTGACACAGCGTGTGAGTTTTAATTAAAGGAGCAGCATCCGTGTCAGAGTGTCTCTCTGCTAGTTCACCGCTGCAGATGTCAAAAGCTACGTGACGTGCTGCAGCCTGCAGTCATTCATGGAGTACTAAGGAATTGGGTCCGCCTCAAAATCAAGCGCAGGTAACACATTCAGATAAAATACCGCAGTTCAAAAAATAAGAAAACACAATGAAGTGTGTGTCTACTATGTGATTCACATTAGACAGATGATTTTCATTTAAACCCCGATTAGCACAAAGACATGGAGACGAGACACAAATGGAAACAGTTGAACACCACGCATGTCCACAGAAACACAGACAGCACACTGAGAATTGAGTACTGGCAAGATTCAACAAGCCTATGGCTAAACACCTAACCTGCTGCTTCTGGGTGTAACTAAGTGACTCCTGAGCATATTAAGGTTATTCTCCACAATTGGTGGTCACAAATATCTACCCTTTCAATCAATTGCTGTGAACATATTTCACACAGCATTCTGGATTCTCATTGCGTGTTTTAGCAAAAAAAGAGAATAAAAAGGCACTGAACTCTGACTACATGACTCGGTCAAGATAAACTGAACACTAACAACCTTACTTCTCAAGACAACCACATCACCCTAGACAAACATTTGACACAGACAAATCAAGAGAAATAGTTTCTGTACGCTATAGCCAAGGCTTAGAGTTTTCGATCGCATCTCTTTTAGTCGTTAAGTCTTTGACCCGAAGTTGGGGAAGGAAGAGAAAGAGGTGTTGGTTAGGTAGACACTGAGATGAAGACGGTAGAAAAAAATAAAAATAAAAAATACAAATTTAAATATAAACTAAAAATAAATGTTGCTTTAAAAAGGTAAGAAGTGGGGTGGGTCAGGGCAGGTATAGGAATGGGAGGGAGATGGGACGGTGAGAGGTCACGCCCTGTGAACATTTAGAATCTTTACAAAAACAAATAATAATATTAATAATAATAATCATAATATTAAAAATCAAATCAAATCAAATTAACAGAAAGTAAATGAATAACGCAGATGGCGGTAGTGGGTGCTGAGGGGGGGGAGAGGGGGGAGGTGCAAGTCTTACAGTGTGCTGCGGTTGGACTGCCACCTCCCCTGGCATAAGCTGCTGAGGCGAGGACGGCTTCCGGGCAGCGTCCTCCTCCGACACAGCCTCGTGCTTCGTTAAGTGGCACTAGTTTTGAAACGGCAATTAACAATGCATACTGAGGTAAAAAACAGGTGCCAAAGGGTTACGCTTTCAGAATGGCTAGTTGCTTTGTCCTTAACATTTCACATTTCAAGCACTACATGGCCATCTATGGTCAAATTAAGAAGAACGATCCTTACATGAAGAAATTAGTACATTTACAATACTGCATTTTACATAATTCCTTTAGATTGGTGACTTAAAATATATAGGACTAAGTAAACAAGGGAAAATCATATGAAAAATATGGGGATAAAATTATTATGTAAATATTGGTTCTGTTGAGTGGGCTTACTAAACACTACATTATGTGATTAGGGGTACAAAATGTTGAAACAAAAACAGTCGAAAACTCAAAGCCCTATCTATAGTTAAGCACAGAGCAGTTATTCAGCAGTCAATTATACCCAAACATTAATAATAATCCAAATGCTGTTTCTGCAGGCTTAAAGAAGCTTCGATTAAATCCAAACACTGCACAATACATCTTGCCATATCTGGAATATATGCCTAATTCAGAGAAAATGTGCAAGATATCTTGACACTGTGTCTTTTCTGGAATTGCTAGCATTATCACCAACTGTTACCCATTAAAATATAATATTAAAAATATGTAATAAACAAGGCAAACAAAAACAGCAAATTACAGCCAATTTGAATCCGTGAAAATAAACAAACAACCTATTCACTTGTGATATCTGTAAAACTAAAATGACTATGTACAACCTTGATTTACACTTGATCAGACTATTTTCCCCCCACAAAGACACTGGAGACAAGTGAGATATCTATGAAGCCTTGCCACTAGCACAGCTCTGCAGCGTTATAGCGTGCCATGCTGGCGTCGCCATGCATGCTGCAGGGACTAGGGGTGCGCTGCTCTGGACCTACCTCCTCGGGGCAGAGCTCACAGGCCTTGGCCAGAGTCATGCGGGCGCTGTGCGAGCGCTCCAGGAAGTAGCCGTTGGAGGTCTCGTTGCTCTGGACGGGCGGGGACCAGTTATTGTAGGTGTACTGGGCATTGCCCGTGTACGGCCGGCGCTCCAGCTCGTCACCCAGCCACTCCACCGCCCATGTCCACTTCCTCTTTAGGTCACCGTTACTCTGGCGATGCAAAAAAGCACATTGTTATTGGCCAACTAGGATTTGAGGTGTGGAAGTCTAATAAAGCTATAGAGAGGCTGTTCCGTATAAGATGATCGATATTGATTCAATGAAAACAAATTACTAGCCAATATTAGCCCTAGATATGTCATCACAATCGTGTTACTAAAGCAGGGGTGCAAACTCATCAGGGATGAAAAAGGTGACAACGATGCGAACCCCCTAGGAGGGTCCGGGGCATGCTCCCCGGGGAATATATTTTATATATAAGAACATTTTGCACATTTTAAAGTTCAATGCATCAATCTGGTGCACTTTGGCAACAAAATTATGAGGCTAGATCTATGCAGAACTTTGTGCTGTTGTAAACAATTTTGTGCTCTGGTAACAGTTTAATCATAAACATTCCTGTGTTGAATGTTGCACGGGCACAGGCCAACCCAACCTCTCTCATTCTGAAAACAAACTGAAGTAGAAGAGTGGTAAATTTGTTCAGTTGCAGTGAAGCGCCCGGCAGTAGAAAACGGGTCAGTGCTTCAGATTACATACATATAGGGACGTGTGGTCAGGGGAGGCAGAGCCTCATGAAAAGTAAAAGTCATCATGAAAAGTAAAAAACAAATAATGATAAAATAAAATAAATATTAATATGTATCTACTGATCTGTGCTTTAAATTTAATTTTTGTATGATTCCGATTAATTTTATAATCAAAATCGCTGAATTTGACCATGTCCTGTTCAAACAGAGGGGCGACTCGCGAGGTGAGGCAGCGACGAGGTGAGGCAGCGACGAGCTGCGCCTCATCTCAAATTGTGCAATCCCTCACACACTGGGTTGAGCCGAGCGCATGCCTTTTGCTTTGTCATCACTGAAATACACTTTTATTATATGTCGTTTGTATCCATAGTATAGGTAATGTAATGTATTTCACGTATGTGAAGAAGCTATTTAGTCTTGCTGATCTGTCATAAAACCACAGTGAAAAAGCACATAGGGGAGGCAAACCTAACCTCTGCCTCAATGAAGGGGGCGTGCGAGAGCCTGAAAACCAGTGAAGTGATAGATAAATACATAATGGGAGACCAATGCCAGAGCTAAAGGGTTTGCTTCAAACGACAGGATAGAAGATAACTTTAGCAGCTAAACTCAGGACCAAACTCGTTTTCACGTTCAGATTTTTCAAAAGTTACAGAGAAAAAGACACTGTACTAATATCCGATAACACCGTTATTGAAACCAGCAAAAATGGTTGATGTGATTTGCGAGCCGTCTGTCAGCCAACTGTCTGACTTTAGCACGTTAGCCTACGTTATAGCTAGGGCTGTCAATAGATTAAAAAAAATTAACTAATTAATCTCACATTTTGAAATTCATTAATCTAGATTAATCGCGATTAAAAGTTTGTTTGTCTGTTTTTCTTTTTTTATTTCCAATGAAAAATATCTCAATTTCCATACATTGTCAATCAAATGAGCTGTGACACCCAGGTAATTGTCATTGCTGACTGATGTCCAGTGGTCACCAGTAAGGGTGACGGTGGCAGCTTGCTCGAGGAGCTGAATTTTTCTGTCGGGTGCTTTGCATTAAGGTGATAACTTAAAGATGAGCTGCTTCTGTGATAGCTAAATTCAATTTGACAAATGCTACATACAACTTTAGTTTTGTCGATTGTTCCGTAATTTTGCCTATTAAACAGAAACTTTCCGCCCAACAATCCCTCAGCTCTCTCCATCTTCAACTACCGCAGTGGTTCTCAAACTTTTTCTGTCATTCCCCACTTTGAACAAGGGGGGCTATTGGTAGGCCAAGCCCCCTACTTATATTGCACGAAGTCTGGCCTGATGTAATTTCCCAATCCTCTCCCCACCTCTTCTCCACATCGCTTCCTGTCATAACTTCATAACTATCCAAATAAAGGCATTAAAAAATAAATAAATAAATAAATAAAAATTAAATTATTTTTTTTTTTTTTAAGTTGCGTTAATTGCGTTAAAATATTTTATCGCGTTAATCGCGGGCGCATTAATCGCATAGATTAACGCGTTAACGCTGACAGCCCTAGTTATAGCATAACGTTCTTGCAGCGTACCAACGTCACACGTTACCGTAAATGCCATCTTAAAAAGGCCGCTCGAAACCAACGCTTTCACCCGAAAGACATGTCTTGTAATACACCTGTCTATTACGGCATCGAGGCAGGTATTCCATTTCGAACAGACCCGAATAAAAAGCGTGCCGGTCATGGTGACATGGGTTAGCCCAATGAACAAGCTTGAAAAAAATATTCATGACAGCTTGCTTGGGGGACACCCCCCCCCCCCTAAAAATATTTTGATTGCAGATCTACACGAATCACACAAATGACCTATTTTGGCTCAAAAACGGCGAATTTCGCCGAAAGGTGACGAGTTTGCACCCCTGTAAAGTGATGATACTATATTAGGTTCTCACTTTAGCAAATGATAAGACTTCTCACAGTGGTAAATATATCAAAATAAAGATCTCTTTTTATGGCAAGAAGCTAAAGCAACTGTGTTGTTATTGTAGAAAGCCATGTAAAAAAGCATTGGTCCTAAGCACCTGGAGAATCTGATAGGCCACAGAGCAGTTGCTGAACAGCGCCACCATGCATTTGATGCACTGGTAAGCTCTCTTCTGGTAGTGGTTCTTGGAGCGCTGGATGGTGTCGAAGAGCCCATCCCGGTCATCAGGGATCCCCTTCAAAACATTGTGAATTCTGGGAACAAGAGGAGGATGCAATCAGCTTACATTACAATACATGGCCAATGAAAGGTCTTTGAAAGGAAACAAACAACTAAAATGGACAAATCACAATCACGTTGAACCGAGTTACCTATGGGTCTGCCAGGAATCCTCGATAAGAAGGATCTGCAACAGCAGGTCCAGGTAAGGTCTAAGCTCATAGGTGTAGGAGTAAGCCACCTAAAATAAAAAAGAACAGAATTGTAATCCCCCATAGATAATCGCAAAGTGTATTTAAACAGCCTTAAAGGGTAGCATATGCAATGCGAGATATTTTATATATATATATATATATATATATATATATATATATATATATATATATATATACACACACACACACACACACACACACACACACACACACACACACACACACACACACACACACACACACACACACACACACACACACACACATATATATAATGCCATTCCCAAGCCTGTCTCAAGCCTGTCTCAGAGTAGAGGCTTGCCTTGTACATCAAGGCCCTGATGTAAAATGCAGTTCTTGCAGCCAATCACATTTTTGAAGTTGAGAATTAGAATGAGATGCCTTAAGTCTGGGAAAACAGCTCTATTTGACTGTCTGAGGCCCCTGAGCCCAGCCCCTAACGTGCCCAGCAGAGAGTGAGCGGAGGAGGAGGGGGCCTGACCTGCCAGAGCAGCTCGCTGAGCACGGTGGACGAGAACTGCGGGTTCTCCCAGCAGCAGAAGCGCAGCAGCTTGATGGTCTCCTCCGAGTTGCTGCAGTCCTCGATGATCTTCTTCACGTAGCTGGTGCGCACAAACAGGATCTCCGCCACCAGCTGCTGGAGCGGCATGATGGGCTGCGTCAGGTTGGGGTCGCCGTAAGGGTTCGGCAGAGCAGGGTTACCTGGCGGGGAAGACAAGTACACAGTGACACACAGTCCCATAGAGACACATTTTCATTTGACCCCCATTCTTTTTTTCCCTTATTTACAACAGACCAGCATTTAGTCAGTAAAAGTAGTTAAAAAATAGTGACCATGGCTATATAAATAAGAATTGAATTTGATTGATTTACAATATGCTGGGTTATGAGTGGATAATACATTTTGCGAATATGACGCATGTGGTTAACTAGGTGCCCTCAGTTTCAGGCTCCGCCAACATGGCAGGTTTGCCTGAATATGGCTAGTAGGTCAGTCACTAGGTCCTGAGCAAGGATGTTGCTCTTCATTGGGCAGAAAGATGCTTCACAAGATAAATCAGTAAGGCACAATAAACAACAGGGAGGGGAGACAGAGAGCGAGAGCGAGAGCGAGAGCGAGCGACACACAGAGAAAGACAGAGAGAGAGAGAGAGAGAGAGAGAGAGAGAGAGAGAGAGAGAGAAAGAGAGAGAGACACACACACACACAAAAAAATAGGAGTGTACGCACCCTCACCATTAATAGAGGACTGCATGCGTGACGCCACATCACAGCAGCGCACCAGCTGAGACACCACAGTGAAGAGCTTGCCCAGCTCAGCGTACTGGTACTTAATGGGGGGGCCGGGACCCTCATCCAAGGCCACCAGCATGAAGGTGGCTGGCACACCGAGCTTCAACAGCTGGGTCTTTTCTGCAAGGCCTGGGACACAAACAGTCCCAAACAGTTCAGCTTCCAGAACAATACTATTGAATTTACCATCAAATCTAGTCCATGTCTCTGTGTTAGTAACCTTAAACTACTGTGAACACAAGTGAGGGGGTTTGGGTGACACAGTCAGAATAAGAGCCTGGAGGGGGTGGGGGGCGAGGCCAGTGGAACAGGTGGCGTGGATGGGTGAAGGGTGCTTACCCAGGTTGGCGTACATGACGAACAGGTTGAAGTACTGCTGCAGGTGACGGCCGTGTTCGGATACCTCTCTCCGGAGCAGGTTGAGAACGGCACGCAACAGGTGGTCACTTAGGCTCAGGTTATCACAGGCCTGAGACAGAGAGAGACAGAGAGAGACACAAAAGAGCAGGGAAGATGCAGACAAGGAGAGCACATTAGGAAGACATACAAAGGAACAACAAGAACAAAAACGTGAAGCAACAGTTCATCTCCTACCCAACTCCATCAGTAACAACCTAGACTGACTTAAACTCATGTGTTACACACTTATAGTAATACATGACATCATAACAATACAAAGCTTAAAAGTAAGTTGGCACAAAACGTTAGAAAAGAAAACATTCAGGAAAGATCCTCATTCTAGAGTGACCTAGAGTTTGGAACACGACAGCTCACCTGACTTGAGGGTCCTGGAGAGGCAATTGGTGAGGGGCACGGTCCGTCTTGCAGGGAGAAGTGCGCAATAAATACTATGAGCTTGGCGAAGGCCCCGCGCACCTCTGCGCTGGGGCACTCCAGCAGGTACTCGGAGAAGCGGTTGGGGTAGGCGAAGAGGACGTTGTGTGCAAACCAGTAGCGTACATTCTTACTGTGCCTCAGCAGGATGCAGAGGGCATCATACCTGCGGGGGATTGAAAATAGGGATATCTCAGGCGCGCAGTTAGTCACAAGACAGACGTGCTGAAGATGCAGGCCTTCTATCCAATGTTGTAGTCAGAGCAATAGAGAGCTGCCATGCTACCTTGCCACACACCAGACACATTACCTGAACCATGTCAAGGCAGGAACTGTAACTATGTTGGTGGAAATATCTATCCAATATAAACATACATCCCAACATCTACATAGAGCAGAAATGTCCAAGAATACATTTACTGCATGTAGTGGCGCTCCATAAGAGCTCAGACCATTAGCTGGCCGAGCGATAAGAGGACACTGTCTGGGGTTAGTGGGGCCTGTCTGGTTCTATCTCTCTCACACACACACACACACACACACACACACACACACACACACACACACACACACACACACACACACACACACACACACACACACACACACACACACACACACACACACAGAGAGAGAGAGAGACAGACAGACAGACATGACTGAGAGACAGACAGACACACACAGACAGACACACACACTTACCAGTCACTGGCTGGGCCTCTCACTATCTTCTTGGTGTGGAACCCTGTGCTGAAGAGGAATCTGGCAGCGAGCTGAATGCTGATCATTGCTATCTCCTCTGCTTCGGGCAAAAGATGATCTTGTCCTAATTGAGACCGAAATAAAACATCCGTAGGGATAAATGAACAGTTGAAGCCAAAATGGTGAACCTAAATGAAAGTGCAACCCAAACATCTGCAGCGCTGTGTTGGGATTTTTATGCGTGTGGCTGCCACTTCTTTTGAGTGTCTAACTCAGAGAGAGATCCACTTTCAGATCATCAGTACGTTTAATGTCCCCCTGAGCCAGCCGGGAGGAAATCAAATACTTTCATTAAAACCACAGATGAGGTATTCATCTAAGGGGAATGGACGCAATAACGGGAGAGACGATTTGCTGTGAAGGACGTTATGTCTACACTGCCTTTCCGTTTCTCTCTCTCTCTCACACACACACACTGCAAAAAACTCAAGCACTCAATCCAAACACGAGTGCTTTTATCTTAAATGTCTAATGATCTTAGAGTTCACTTTGCAGGGCTTAGAATTCAAGCTTCATCATCGTTAATAATCCATTGGCACATATTAACTCCCAATAGAAACAGCAGGGTAGTTCACAAAAGCACATCACGTCTCTCACTGATCTAAGCCTTTTTCAGATGGTGCTTCATGTATCCTGAATAACTACCCAAATTAAACTGAGACAAGCACCATCAGTGGATCTTATCCAACTACCCTTTTACACTGAAGCAGGTACACAACATTTTAGGTCCATTGACCGAATAATATCAGGCAACTGCTGAAGCTTCCGTCCATCACAAACACTTTCATTTGGGGGGGACAGGAAATCCATTTGCGTCAACATCCATGTCAGAGTGACCGACAACCTGAAATGTTTCAAGTGATGCAGAAGACACACTTAAACCGGTACGCTGCTGTGCCTTAATCAGATAAAAGCCTCAGTGAGTCACAACTTCGGTCAGCGCAGAGCGAGTGGTGGGGAGTCACGTACCTGGCGGAGGGTTCAGGTAGACGCTGTTGCACGTCAGGAGCTTCTTCATGAACTGGAAGTACTCCAGGCTGTACTGCATGCGGTTGTGCATGAACTGGACGTTCTGCTTGCGCACGCTGCACTCGATGGCGCCGGGCATCTTGATCTGGTTGGGCTTGCTGCCGAGGGTCAGCTCCTGGATGTACTTGACCAGCTCGCCGTCGCGGTCGGGCGTGTCCATGCGCTCGTAGAAGAGGATGTAGGCGTTCCACCAGCGCTTCTGCCGGCGGTAGGACATGCGCTTCATCATGTGGTCGAACACTTCGCCCATGTACTCTCCGCCGAAGCACTGGTTCTTCATCTCTTCGTCGTCGTCCATCTTGCACTCGGTCACCTCGCCGTCGTCGAACTTGTACCAGCGGTTGCGCTCGCCGTCGCCCGCGCCTCCTGCGACGCCACCGGCGCCCATGCCCCCCTCGCCCCGGTGGATGACGTAGGAGTAGTAATGGCCGCCGCTGGCCTGGCCCGAGTGCACCAGCACGCCGACGAGGCGGTAGCGCGAGCTCGGGGACTGGGGGTCGGTGGCGGGGGGCGGTGGGGTCTCGGGCGGCGGCGGGGACTCTGGGGGAAGCTGGGGGTTCTCTTTAGGGTCGTCGGCGCGTGGCGTCTGGCTCTCGGGGCTGGAGTCGGACGAGCCCTCCAGCTTGGCCACGCCGGCCACCGTGTAGGGCTCCATGTCCAGCTCGCGTGGGAACTCAAAGTAGTCGTTGAACTTGATGGCGCACTCACGCTCCCAGTCGTAGTCGAATCGCTTCAGCTGGATGGCCAGCACCGGCGGCAGCTTCTTGATAAGCAGACGCTTCACCGTGTCCACCTGTTTGAAGAAACACACATGGCACAATTAGGCCCCCTTACACTACATGGAGTAACAGTAACTTCCAATTTCATAACATTACATTGACCTGATGAGGTCAGACATTTTTTTTTCTCAGACACTCAAGCATTTATCTATAGGTTAGGTTTAAGAAAGTCTACACATGGACGATAATTTTGTTTTCAATGACTGACCACACTGTGTTGTCTGCGGTTTGCATTTTGGAAATCACTGTACAAAAACCTCCTCATTAGGAGCACACAGCCACAGACTGTACATCGGTACTACAACCAGACACCTCTCATGCCCACCTTCTTGTTGCACTTCTCACAGTGATAGGCGTTGGCACCCTCCAGCAGGTCCCCTTTAACATACTGCTCCATAGAGTCCAGGAGGTTCTGGTGGTTTCTGATGTCTACATTCAGTGTTGTGAACGACTCCTCACATTCATATCTACACACACAAACAGATACAAACAGACACACACACAAACAAACAGACACACAAACAGACACAAAATAATAGCATTGTAAGCAAAGTGATGACACTTCTCATATAACACTTCTCAGGACTTTTTGTGAGAGAGAAATCAATCTCTTGCAAAGACACTCTGGAGAGATGACTACCTGTGAGGACAGCCCTGGCAGATCTTCTGGTCGGCAAAAGAGCCTCCCAGGACTTTGCTGAGCATGGCCGGGTGGCCCAGGGCCTTGAGCGCTTCGTCCAGGCTGTCCACCAGCGAGTTGAAGAACTCCAGTGCATCGTGCTGCTCCCGCAGGTTCACCGGCTCACCCCATAACCTACAGAGAGAGAGAGAGAGAGAGAATGAGAGAAAAGGAGGAGAAGACGTCAGAATCAACAGGTAACAACTCATTCCATATGTACGAATGGATGAGAAACTATGAGAAACTGATGGTTTTATGATTCCGATAGCTTTAGTATCACCTGTGCGAGGACTATTTAAAAGGCCAGTGTGGCAGGACTATGTACTAGGCCAGTGTAGCAGGACTATATACTAGGCCTGTGTAGCAGGACTATGCTGCAATGATACACCAGAATGCAAATGATTCACTGTTGTGTAGAAATGGCACATTGCATAATATGTGACTTGACAATAATGCAATCTGTCTCTGAGGCCGTAATAGCAGACTCACCTGAACTGTTTCCAGAACCCTCGGGGCACATAGTACTGGAGTCGGGAGGCAGCCAGGTGGCCGAAGATGACCTGCAGGTGACGCAGGACGCCGATGTTGTACTCCTTCCGGTCCTCTGCCTTGCTGAGGGACGGCTTGTCGTCAAACTGGTGGTGGTAGCTGAACACCTCGTCCCGTGGGTCCACGTTGCTCTGTGAGGTGAAAAACATCCCATTAGGATTCAAGACCAGGAGGACACTGTAGCTGGAAAACTGTATCGTGTTCTCTCGCATGGGAAGGTCCATTCATTTCTATTCCTTTTTGAATCTGCATTTCTGATGTAGATGAAGACCAGATAAGCTTCAACTAGAGACCAACAAAACCCGTGGCCAATGGCAGTGGCCATTAATACATAAGAAATATCGACCTCCCATTGATTTGGGCCACCCCAACGTTCGGACATTCTGCAGTATTCTGAAGATCCGTATAATAAACAACCATTAATCAGGTGTTCAACCATTAATCAATGAGGTAGCTGTGCATCACCAATCAGAGTACGCCTGGGTCATCATGTCACTGATTCCCCCGTCAGCAGAGAAGCTGCAGCTGTGTCCAATCATGCGTCACCTTCTCACCCTGGTCCAACAGTAGGCACGCTCCTCACTGTAAACCACTCATGCTATGCCTACAGCCTGCTTCCACACGACCACAGGTGCACCACAAACCCCACAGAGGAGGGGAAGTGTTGAGCTCCAACAGGCCACTACGATTGCTTGCCTGCTCAAAAGAGACTATTAAAGTTAATGATTTAAGCAACTGGTTAATTTAGTCAGAGCTCTCAGTCCAAATCTGTTTTTTTTTTTTTTTTTTTTACATATCCGAACAGAATCCAATCTTCCCGAGTGGATAATATATTGCAAGTGAACAGATCCGATCTGTGTGTCCGTGTGGCAACCCTCACTTTCTGCCTTGTCTACATTGGTTGCTATAGTAATGACATTGCGCCCATAAGTAATGTTGACATTAAACAAACCAACATGGAGGGAAATGAAATTAGCTTGCCACATGGGGAATGTGCAGTTGTGGCGCACGATTTATAAAAGTAATGACACAGCTTCAGAGATGGAGGGGGTTTGCTTGCAGCACTCATCAATGGCTACCTCCCCCAACAAACATGTCTGCTGTAACAGTGATGCACACGTGAACTTTACACGTGACAAAACACTTGGAATCCGTTCAGAGATCAGACCCTTACGGATTTGCAAAAATGCATTTTGAATAGCATTTCAAACTACATATGAAATGGATTTGTAAAAAATCAGATTTCATGTGATTTTTGGCTGTTCTGCCTTGCTACATATGATCAGACTCCAGATATGCACATAAATAAAATGACAGTCTGAACAAAGCCTAACATACCCATAATGCACTTGTTTCATCTGATCAAGCTTTCATGGGCGTGTCAGTATTACTGCCAGGTGACTGGGATTAGCACAGGAATACTCTACAACCCTGCCAAAGCTGTTCTCCTGGGCCTAAGAGCAACCAATAGGACACACAAATAAAGGGCAGGTTTGTGCACCACTGGTCAGCTTCAGGTACCACAATAACTATTTTAAAATATTGTCCCTTCTGTGAAATTCTCACACCAGCCAAGTGGTTCATTTCCTGGAGTTGTCTATTTTCACCCATAATTTGTACCATTCCAGATGACCATCTTGTGACTCGATTTATTACATCAGAAAAGCTGCACAAAAGACACTTGAGACCAAGAACTGGCTTCCAAAAATATGTAGCAAAAGAAACATGTTACTACCTATGAAAAGCCTGCCCAAACCACTTTCACAGTTTACCCAAGACAACTGTAAATATAATTTGTAGCTTTTCCAGGCCAAATTCTCTGGTATTCATCAGAAAACACAGAACATGTTATTATTTTACTGGTGAAAAATGCCTTGCTTATGGCAGAGACAGGTGGGGGAGCCTGACAAATGGTGGACAAGGCTGGGACATGCGGCCGTACCTCGTTGTCCTGCTTCTCGTCTCCGGACATGTCGTCATCCACGTCGCTGCCAGTGCCCTCGATGGCCAGGATGCCGTTCCTGATGGGCGGGATCATGTAAAGCTGCTGGATAACGGAGTTCATGTAGCACGTTGCCCCGGCATTCTTCAGCCCCACAAAGCCTTTAGTGGGCCGAGGCCCCACTGGCGGTAAGTACTCCCATTCAGTAAGTGCTTCACAACCTAAACAACAGAGGGGGAGAATGGACCAGTTTCAGCAATTCATAAACATCCAGTCAACATTTAAATTAGTGATCAGGTCCTCATAACAAGAGAAAAAAAAGTATGTTTTTTCAGTTTGCTCATGATAATTAATTATCAACGCATCATCACTTCGATCAGCAATCAGCTTTAAAAATAAAACATCTCCCATTTTGAAAAGGAGTAAACATTTCCAGGCAGCTCATAGAACCGGTAGTGTGTTTATTTTCAGAGCTGTTAACGTGCTCCAACCTGCCAGGATAGCTTGACCAACTTCTGCGCGGTTGTGTAATCGGGTGTCATTTTGCACTCCCTCCTATCGCTGTAATACATGTCACTGCCTAATTCTATTCCAAACACCCCCCCCCCCCCCCCCCCCCCCCCGTTAAACATGCCAATACCCACGGGAAAGAAGTTTGTAAATAGTGCTATTCTCACAGAAATGTGTTGCTGAGCATGTTCTCACAACTGAATAATACATGCTGGACACTAGGTATGTGCCAGAGAGTCACAGTGCAACAGGTCAGTGAGAGTGCTTATAACTAAGTAATAAGCTTGTAAGTAGCTAGGTAGGTTCTAGACAGGTCCATATCAAAAGTAGCAGATGTCTGCCCAGCACGTCCACACTTCAGTAAAACATATCTCTATCTGGTGTGTGTGTGTGTGTGTGTGTGTGTGTGTGTGTGCACCCAAGGATGGGTCATTCTCAGAGCGTGTCCATACCCAAGTAATACATTTCCGTGAGCGTGTCCACAATCTGCTTGAGGTTGCGCACGCAGCCCACGGCCAGGGCCACCAGCAGCTCGAAGCCGGCGTTGATGGTGGCGGGGCTGCTGCACACGGGGATGGCCTGCTCCGTGGGGAACTCCCCACTCTTCATGTACTGCAGGTACACGTTAGAGGCCGGGAAGATGAAGTCATCTATCAGCTCCTGTAGGAAAGGACACGTGTAGGGGTTTGAAAAGTGTAATGGTACGCATGTCATACAATGTACACCAAGTTAACAACCAACACAAATTGGATCAATACATGAAAAGGTTTAATTTTTAAACCTTTAGTCTACACACCAAGAAAGAACTACTGAAAACATGTTGGGTGTGCATAAATATTCAGAAACTTTTCACAATACAATTTGCAAATTCAAAAGAGGAGAATCAAGCCTGTGTAGACAACAAAAACATGCAAAGCAACAGAAAGAATGTTATATTCTACATAAAGCCGTTAAAGCCTTTTATGGAAAAGAATATATTCAGATGTTAAACCTTTGTAATCGCCAACATTTTGATTAGTAACCAATTGAATTACATATTCTCTCAGTAACTGTAACAGATTACCATTACATTTTATGCAACTCTGCTACGTGCAAGTAGTTATCCCCAACCCTGCATATGAACAGCAGACCTATCACCACTACGCTGCCACGCTGTGCTAAGCCATGCTGAGTGGTGTGAAACCCTACACTTGACCAGGCTGATGGCTCTGTTCCCACGGCCTTTCCACCACAAACAGTGGCCTGCGCTACCTTGATGAGGTTGGCACCGCCCTTCTCGCAGCCAATGTAGTACTTCTTCTCTGGGGTCTGGAAGGCCAGCAGCTCCTTGGTGACGCCCAGGTGGCCCTCCAGAATGGTCTCCTCCACGCCCGTCTCCCCAGTTCTCTTCACCTCGTCCTGCAGAGGTACGAGAACGAGAGAAAATACATCAGTAACAGAAACACACTACATTACATACTACTAGAAGAGGTGCTAAAGCCGGTCTTTGATGACTCCATCTTGGAATGACTGACAAACGGATGTTCCCTGCTCATTTCCAGCCCCCATCATGACTTACATCCTAAATGCCCAAGCCGTGACTGAGGGAATCATTTGGGAATACCATGGACAAATAGAGCCGTGCTACCGTGCGGCTGAAATGCTAGCTAAATGCTCCCGCAAAACAATATGTAATATTTTGTCCTGCTCGCGCCCGCAAACTCCCGCGGGTGGACGTCTACGTGGGATGGATTTTTCAGTCCTGCTCCTGTGAAAATGTGCCGTGCGTAAAAACACCAACCTTGTGCCTTTCCCCATAAATAACATTCTGTTCCTTCAGAACAAAAAAAAAAATCTTTCATTTCATTTCATACATATATTTATATTTTGCGGCAGTCCCGCGAGTCATTTCTCTCTCCCGTTTCCGCACACACATCACTTTCTTCCCGCCGGTGCCTGCACTCTGCAATCAAAATGAGTCCCACACCGCGCTCTTGTGCGCTGAGTCCCGCAGGTCCCGTGGGATGGCAGGCCCCTATGAGGAGCTGCAGGCAGTGAACTTTACTCCTGATTCAGAGAACATCTGTACATGCTTGCCTCCCATGATTATGTGGCTGTTCTGAACAATGGTTCCACATCATATAATCGTACAAAAAAAATGTCATGTCATGTCATGTCTAACACAGAATGAAATATCTTTTAACATAAAACACCAGACTTACGTCACTAGGCGAGTAAAGACCGTACACACTGTACAGCTGTGACAGCCATATTTCCACTAAGGGGGGTTTGGCTGGTACAGTTTTATAACCAATGACAGAACTTCTACAAGGTCAGGAGGGTAGAGAGGTGCATAAGCTCCACCTACCCTGATTCTCTTGAGCCAGTCGATCTCGTTGTTGAGGAGGACCTCTGCGTTGGGGAGGTTGATGTTGCTGTTGTATGCGTAGTTGAGTAAGTGCCTTAGAAGGGTGAAGTAATCTCCGGCGTGCTTGGCACGTTCTTTTGCAGTGCTCTGAGAAACACAGAGAGAGGACACATTCACACAGAGGTCACACACACCGGCTGCATGCGTCATAGTGCCATGTTCACCTCAGGATGGATTTCATTACTGTGAAAGTGTGTGTGTGTGTGTGTGTGTTGTACTTACTCCTAGAACGGTGAAGAGGAGGGTGATGAAGAAAAGGAGTGGCCGGTGACCCATGCAGCACCTGGTGGCCATGAGGAAGAACTGCTCCTGCGCCATCTGACGCACAGACCTGAGAGGAGGATGCAACACAGTATGAATAACTCACACAGAGAGACACACAGTCACAGAGACACAGAGACATAGAGACACAGAGACATAAAGGACACAGAGACACAGAGACACAGAGACATAGAGACACAGAGAAACACAGACCGAAGTACCAAATCTTAATCTTAGTTCTGGTGGAAAAACACTAGTAACCTTAAGATCCTTAAATCAAATGGTGCCCGAGTAGAAATAGAGTAATGAAGTTAGGTTCTAACTTGAATCAATGAATACTTTCGACACCAGAAATGATCAGAAAAAAGGGCACGACATCCAGAGTAATTCTGCAGGGACTCACTTGCTCTGGCAGTGCAGCAGCAGGTCTATGATGAAGGTCTGCCAGGCCTTCTCCTTGCTCAGAGCATCTAGGGCGGTGGGCGTGAGGGCAAAGCACAGGGTCATGACCTCCAGCGCCTCGCAGCACACCTGCTCGTCCTCTGCATCCGGCTCATTCCCTGCATTTGTCTGCAGCGCACACACACACTTTAGTATTTTTTTCACTCCAGGGCATGAGAAATGTCTAGCTGATAACTAATTTTAAACTGATGGTATATGGCTTTATATATCAGAAGTCAGAGGTTTCTAACACACACCTTCTCATAAATCTTGCTGATCTCTTCATTAGAGCTGAAGACCAGTTGCACAGTGCCACAGCCCGAGGCCCAGACGATCTTCTGTATGGCCCGAATGACACAGATGTCTGGGAAGTACTTCGAAGCCTGGAAGAAGTTCTGTTCAGAAGGGCAAGAAAGGCAACAACAACAATGAAGCAGGTGACAAAAACGAATAATCCGACGAAAAACACAATTTTCAAAAGGATTTAAGGACGACTGTGGTAAAACAATCCAGCCTTAATCTCTCCAAAATAGCAGGCATTCAAGAGGATGTTAGAGGATTAGAGTACGGATTGGATCAAGGGGCTCTAACTTCACATCGTTTTTACACAAATAGAGACTCGTCTTCCACGTCACAGTATTTACAGTAAAACTCCTCTGCAAGAGGCGGGCCAAAGAAAGAAACAGACAAAGAACAGAGAGAGAGAGAGAGAAGAGAGGCTGACGGTATGGACTCACCTCGTCAGAAATCTGCTGCGCGAGGCGAATAGCCACGTTGCGCAGCATACACTCGGCCGAGGGGTTGGGGATGTTCTGCAGGGCGTTCTGCAGCACCAGTGCTTGGTCGTGGGTGGCCTGGTTAATCTGCAGCGGGGGCGAGAACGGAGACAGAGGGACCAATGTTACCACACCGATCACAAACACATAAACACATGAATACTTCTCAGTATTGACTTAAGGAAAGGATGGATGGACACCACCACTAGACATATCTGTAAGGTTCTGTTGCTTGTCTTAGCGGCACACGTGAAACTATACAAACTATATTTTTACTATTTATTTTGACATCACTCACTTGCTGGAGCCAATGACCCTTGTACAAGAATCTACCCATAACAGAGTTCACCATCATTTTCAACCTTTACCGGAAAATCGATCAGCGTCATACATACTTCATGAGTGTTGCGTTTAACAGCTGGAGGTATGCGGCATAGATACCAATCAACTGAATATGGGGGAAAAGTCACGGAATCCCCCCGCCTTCACCAAAACACCTCAACAAAACCACACTGACCCTTCACAGCTGCACCGCCAACAGCACACAAAGAGCCAAGTGTGGGAGCACAGGAGGACTTCAGAGACTCAGAGCTTCAGAGCTGAGACATGTCTGAGACACGTGGACTTGTGCCTTTGAGGGGGACTGAATGAGGGAAGTGGGGGAGGAGGAGGGAAAAGGGTTTTTTGACGGTGGGATTTCGGGTAGGAAAAATATGCGCATGTGCATGGAGATGCCTAAAAAAACGGGTGAGGGAGCCGAGCCACAAGAGGTAGCATCCCAACCACATAAGTGCCCACAGGGACCCGGGTTCGATTCTGACCTGCCAGCATTGCCCGATCCCACTCCCATTTCTCTTTCCCACTCATTTCCTGTCAATCTCTACTGTCCTACTGTAATAAAAAAGGCAAAAAGCCCTCAAGAATAAAAGAAAAATAAATAAGAAATAAAAAAAAAAGCCTGCAAACGATAATTAATCCAAGCCTGAATCCAACCACACAACACAAGAACCCCTCTGGAATTCAAGTGACAGCTGCTCATTCCCAGTGTTTTTATGCACGGCCTTGTGAGAAACAATGCGAGGATGTGCTCAGTGGCAAGTGCTAGCGTGCCTTCTTGCCGTATTTGTCTGCCAGACACCCAACACCCCTGACATTTGGCCATTCCAAGGAGCGGGGGTGTGTGAGAGGTTCAGGGGGGTGTGTGTGTGTGTGTGTGTGTGAGAGGGGTGTTCCTCAGGTCCCTCTTAATGTGATTGATGTGAGCACCGAATAAGTATCCTGGAGGGGGCCACAGGGAAAGGTCAGATGCTCGGACAGAAATAAGATTTCCATCTGCACTGCAGTGTGTGAATGATGCGTGAGAGAATGTGTTTGTTTGTGTGTGCGTGCGTGTGTGTGCGTAGCGGAGACTGACACCAAGGTTGGTTCTATTTCATTACTAAGGGAACTGTTACTTTTTTTTCTTTTTAAATTACACAGGATGAGATTGCCTGAGAGTGCCTGAATGTGCTACAGATGGGCTTTTCACAGTTACATTTCTCTCCTGCTCACTCCCACAAAGGTATGAATGCCAACATCCCCCCTGAAGCAGCACATAATCGCATTCACATTCAGGTAACAGACATCTTCAGTGTGAACACAAGAAGTGGCACCCTCTCAAGCAGAGACTGAGGAGAGGAGAGGAGAGAAGAGAGGAGAGGAGAGGAGGGACTGGGCTTACTGGCGAGACGGGCATGGTCCCCTCCACCACGGGCTGGCAGGCCTCGGCGACAGCCTTGACGTGGCCGAAGCCGACGGCGGTGAGCAGGAGTTTGGCGATCTTGAGGGCGTTGAGGTAGGCGCCCCGCCGCGTCTCCATGTCAGCGTTTGGCAGGAAGTTGTTGCGGGTGAGCATGCTGAGCACCAGTGGCAGGCCGCCGCTCTTCAGGAAGTTGTACTGGAAGTCGCTGGCGTCCTCACCCAGCGTGTGACTGGCCGGCATTAGCAAGGCGTAGACCACCTGCAGGGGGGACAGGGACAGAGGTAGGGAGTTAGAGCAAGACCGCTGTTTTAAAGACAAACGTACAATCAAGGAAGTGGACAAATCAGACTCGTCTAGCCAGGGCAGTTCATCAGACGAGAGCAAAGCAAGTGACAAAGCAGTCAAGTTGTACAGTTTTGGGGAAAATACAGGAAGTGCCACAAAGTATTCCCATCCCCAGTGAGAAAGCGAATCAATTTATTTGTCCACCCTTGATAACAGCATGACAGGCAAAAAGCTGTGGTCTGTGACAGCCACAGACCGTGTCTGAATCAGAATCAGAGTGGTCCAGGCAAAGCTGTGTTTGGCGGGTGTTAGCATTGCAGCGGTGAAGCAGAGATAACTGATGAGTGCTGTTGATATGTGGACAAGACGGGTACCTCTATCAAGTAGAGCACTTGAGACGGTGACGGGCCAAAGAAGCGGGAGTCGAGGGTGGGACTAAGGCTGTTCTCTCCCAGTTTGGCATGATCCAGGCAGATTGCTCGCAGGTTTTCCATTGTAGTGTTATCTGAGGACATAAAAAGGACCCGATTCAATAACTTGACACAATGAAACATTTAAAAAAAAAAAAAAAATCACTGCCAAGACAGAATTGTAATCTCTAGCTTACTGGCTGGCTGTAATGAGTCATTCAAAAAAAGATGCAGACTTCTTTCATTTTCATTCTCTTTCCTTCCGTATCTCCCTATTATTCCATCTCTCCCACTCGCTCAGTCCAGCGATTACACATTATTAGGACATCCCGCCTAGTGTGTGTGTGTGTGTCAAGTCTGTGTGCAGCAGGGCATTGCTTCATACTTGTCTGTGGTGTGTGTGTGTGTGTGTGTGTGTGTGTGTGTGTACGCAGCATGGCAACGGCAGGCTGGCGTGCGTGCGGGCGGGCGGATGGGCACCTGGGGGCATGAGCTTCATGAGGACGCGGGCGCCGTCACGCAGGAGAGGCATGTTGAGGTTGCAGCCCAGATCGGCCACCTGCCACAGGAACGAGATGTAGCGCAGGTGCAGCGACATGATCTACAGCAGCGCAGAGACCACAGAGGAGAGAGAGGTCAGAAACATTACCACTTCATCAAGTTCAAATTAATCATAAATAAGAAGAATCATCATCAAGCGAGATAAGACTGAGAACAGAAGCAGTTTAGTGGCAAGTAGATTTCCACACAGAAAAAAAAGGTGTCTTGGTTGTGTGGCGTAAACAAAGGTTGGAGGGAGGGGGGGGTGCATGGGAGACAGAGATAAAAATCAAGAGCGCTAGAGACGCAAAGGAAACATCACAACTGTGAAAGAGCAAAACAGACACGCGCAGCTCGACGTGTCACTTTGCCATGGGCCCAACACACTACAGTCACAGTCATCATCACACCCAGCGCCGTCCCTTCTGCTCGGGAGCCGCTCCGCATTCTCAGGCTCCCTGGCACACACAGGCCCTGCTCAGCTATGCTGCCCTGTGGAGCCATAGTTCTCTAGCCCAAAGCACTCTGTGGTGGTGATCTGATGGCACTAAAAATGAAATATACGCGGAGAGGAAACACAACCACGTGTCCGCTTCGGCTGGTCTGTGAGGACAGCAGCTGCTAACAGCATCACTGTCAGGCGCCAGAGAGGACGAGAAGAACGGAAGAAAGACAGGAAGTGTGTGTGTGTGTGTGTGTGTGTGTGTGTGTGTGTGTAAGATGGCTCGGGAAGATGGGTGTCCAAATGATCCTCACCACTCCAGGCAGGCAGCTCTCCACCTCGGGGTTGGGCCCTTCGCTGTAGTGGTTGCCGTGGTTTCCGGGCGAGCCGGTGGAGGAGTCTGAGGAGCTGTCCGGGCTGGAGGGCATGTTGGCGCTGACCTGCGTGAGCTTGGCCGTGATCAGCTGCAAAGGGGAGAAAGAGGCAGGATATATTCAGACGAATGCTATTTCACCACGCAATAGAGCATAATATGGAG
Source organism: Clupea harengus (assembly GCF_900700415.2). Classification (NCBI taxonomy): domain Eukaryota; kingdom Metazoa; phylum Chordata; class Actinopteri; order Clupeiformes; family Clupeidae; genus Clupea; species Clupea harengus. The sequence continues at coordinate 22,565,217 of NC_045153.1, read as the reverse complement.
GAACAAGGAGGGGAAACCTCACATATGTAATGTCAATCAAGTGCAAGTTGAAAGAGGCATATAATAAAAAGTGCAAACATATTCACAATATAAAATCAACCCATACAGGATAAATATAGCATGACGTCAGTTTACTGGAAATATAACTAAAATCACTGAGATGGCACAGTGTTGGACCAAACATTTCCAGACCAAAGCGAAGCATGACCCATCGACAGAAGAGGAGAAAGGAGGGCACATCAGGAGGTACATTTAGCCATCTCTCACCGTTTTATCCTTGAGGTTGAGCTGGCCAATCAACTTGCGGTCGTCGTTGGGGTCCACCATCTCTCCGCCAATGTAGAGCTCGATCTTGGTGTGCGTGCTGTTGGCCTTGATGCGGTTGAGGATGCTGCGCCGCACCGAGCCGATGGTGTCGTTGGTGTGCGACCAGATGTCCAGGTCGTCCACCTGCCGGCCTTGGTTGGGGAACCGCACGATCAGTGTGATGTGCTTGCCCCGGAATGCTCTGAGAGAGAGACAGGAGACAGACACAGCGAAGGTTTCAGTAATATTACGTACACGTATACCCACACAAGTACACGTACATAAAATTAGATTTAGTTTATTTCTTTGTTGAATTATTTACTGGCCTCTGCTGCGCTCTTACGTGTGCAGCTGACAGTCGCTCAGTGGGGGGGTGCTATCCCTTTAATTGCAATGATAAAGAACCAGTGCTGGGAATGGAGAGTGGCAGTGGTGTAGAGGACTGACACCGGGAGAAGTGACTCATGCACCATCGCATTTCTACAAATCACATGGGTCTACCGGGGTTTGGACGCACCAGCGAGTATGTTATGAATATACAAATTGTGTGTGTGTGTGGGTGTGTGTGTGTGTGTGTGTGTGTAAATGTATATGCATGACTGCTTAGGTAATGGTTGATATGTGTGAGGAAAGTTGTTTGTAGTATCTGTGTGTGGGGTACATGTATATGGGCCCAACGCAGTCATACAGATGTGTGTGTGTGTGTGTGTGTGTGTGTGTGTGAGAGAGAGACCTATGTACCTGGACATGGGCAGGATGGTGCGTTCCTCGTGGTAGTCGCTGTCACACTCGGTGATGTACTCCCTCAGGACGGTCAGCACCCTCACCATGCGGATAGCCTCCTGTCGGGCGCAGTTAATGCTGTCCTTGTCCCCGTCCAGCACGCACAGGGTGTCATACGATGCCTTCAGTCGGTCAAAACACGACTGGATGAAATCCTCATGGATCTCAACCTCCAAGGAAACACAGAGGGGGAAATGTTTATAGACCCTTTCTTCTTGTGTATGCTTCAAATGTTCCTAAACAAGGCTGCTCCTGGCATCCTTTTTAGGTCACCTCAGAGGTAGCCAATATGTTACCTGATTGACTTGCAATTTTGGTCCGAGGTTTGTGTAGATCTCCTTGAGCAAATCTATTGCACGGCTGCCGATGTCATCACTTCCTTGAATCACAACCTGGCCGGAGAAAAATAAAGGATGAGCGGAGGAGTTAAAACGAATAAAACAAAACGCGAGGGATGCTGAAGGCTACTACGTGTTGTGTTGGATCTCAGACAGTGTTGATAGTTGAGCTGTGACTCAGCACGAGAGAGCGAGACCGTCTCCCGACAGACTAAACTTAGCAAAGCGCGGTAGACTGATCAGCACTTTCAGTCTGCTGCTGGCCAACCAGGCCATGAGGTAGATTCTATGGAAACAGAGGGAAGACGCTGGTCCAACAGGGCAGGCCTGCTTCTGTGCTGACCGAAAATAAAAATCAGGAGCTGACCAGATTAGCTCATTTAGAAAAGAAAGGTAGGCTTAGTTTCAGGAATGAAAAGCTGCATTCATGTATGAGAAACATAAAATTCACCTCTAATTTTGGGCCCAAATCTATTGTATTCTCTTCTCTTCTACTAATTACGTCAAAGCCGCATAATCGCCTACAGGCGCACTATTAGAATTTGCATGAAGCTGGAATGGCCTACACCATCTCAGCCTTACTCTGCCTCTTGCCACTCCATTACATAAAGTGCGATTGATCACACCCGCCTGCATGCTGAGTGCCGGGTGAAGACAACACAAGAGATGCGTCACTGCAGTTTAATGGGCTTCTGTTCCAACACGTTTTCTAATTAAACTATTACTGGCTCGCACATTATAATGATGCAAAATGATGTACGGACTCTACTCTCAATGTCGATCAGCCATGTGTGTGTGTGTGTGTGTGTGTGTGTGTGTGTGTGTCGTTTTAAATAGCAGCACACACTGACATCCCCATCAATCTGTGACAAAGGGAAGAGGAATTTGAGGGAACCACATGCAATGAGTCATAAATGCACCAACCAAATGCCAAGCTCGCCGTCACTGGACCCACAGTTTGAGGTTGGGCTAAATGAGATAGGCTGCCATTGACTTAATATTAGTGCAGAATGCACATCGGAAATATGATTATCAAAGTTATCAGGCGTCCTCTTGATTGAGTGACACTTGGCTGCCATTTGAGCTTAGTACACACACACACACACACAGACACCACCAGGGGCCTGTTTGCTTAAACTACATTAATGTAACACAGAAATATCAATTGATGTTGATGGAGACACTAATGCTAGCCTAGATATCCTTCAATCATCTACATTTCTTCATGCTACATGTAGCCTTCAGCCTCCCCCAACTGAAACGGACAAATCACATACTGCCAGCACACTGCATTGGTGGTACAATATTAAATGATGTGGCCTTGATTAAAGTAAACAAAACCGGGGTGGGTGTGTCACACGATGGAGCCATTTCGGTTTTGAGATCATTCGGGGCACTTACAGTGTGACAACTTGCCCTGTTCTCCTATATAATATTAAATGCTGTGCACATCATAGGCCCCAACCACACATTTTTCATGTTGAAAACAAAAGCAAGCATTGCCCTCTAAAGTCAACCTTGTTTTAGCTTTCCTGCGTGGCTTGTATAATTCTCATTTACATGTCCTTCTGGTTCCTAGCCCTTAAACATCATACACACATCATCGTCGCAGCAGAGCACCAAAACATATTGCTAAAGCTAATCTTCTCAGAACATCCAAAACACAGGGGTAGAAGTAGTGTATTGTGTACACAGTCACGCTTCATTTACTCTCAAGCCAACAGATGTGTATATGATACCCTCTAACGGAGGTATAAATCATCACTGGCCTCACAAATGTATTCACGATTCAAAGGGTAATGATTCGATTATAAAATGATTCTCAATGCATCATGATACATCTTGTCCTTTGAGTGCTTGTATTTATGAATAAAAGCATAGATTTTAACTTGCATCTCCCCAGATAGCAAAAGGCCAGTGGACCACTCTTATTAGATCAAACTTGATTATCCATTCCACAGAAATTCATATCTAACTGTACCTGGCTAGCATCACAGGATCCAATGGATTACACATGGAGTTAACAATCAGGTACTGGCAACACTGATATTTATGGCGGTTGCGGTGAAAACATTTGTTTACATCTCCCCGACTTGGCTAGCATCCCAAGACTGTAAAGCACGTGTAACGTTACACATAGCGTGGAGGCTACTGCCAGCGCAATCTGTACATTACCTTCTCATCCGTCATTACAACTGCATAACGCAATGAAATGGGTTTGAATGAGTCGTTTAAATTCATTATGCTGGCACGTATGTTGAAATGGTTTAAAAAAAAAAAAAAAACATAGTTTATTTAATAATCCTGCATCGATTCAGAATCTTTCAGCATCAACATCAGCATCACGACACATAGATGATTTTTCCCAGCCCAACCTTCTTATGTATTAAAAACATTTTACACGCCATGATTAAGACAATGTAGGTCACTAAGAAGCAGCCGTGCTTTAAGTGGGTCAGGGCCCTTTCTCTCCCATACTGCGAATGTATTGGTATTTATTAGGGGTGGGAATCTCTTGGCACCTCACGATTCGATTCGATTCCGATTCAGAGGTCAACGATTCGATTCTAAACCGATTCTCGATTCTAAACCGATTCTCGATTCTAAACCGATTATCGATTATCAATTCTAAACCGATAAAACGATTATCGATGCATCTCAATTTTGAAAACATTTGAGTTTGCTACTTAGAGTCTCAAATCACTTCCTACTTTGTGTTTGATAAATCAACAGATCTATTTTTTTATTAGAGAAAAAGTTTTTCCTTGTCACAATTATGACTTTCTATGAACAATGCAATAATCGATGCAGGTTGCATTTCAACACAAAATGAATGTGTAAAAAAAAAAAAAAAAAAAAAAAAAAAAAAAAATATTAATTTAAAAAAATTTTTTTTTTTTATTAAAAATCGATTATGAACTTTTCTGAATCGAGACAGAATCGTTCTAAAGAGAATCGAGAGAAATCGAAAAATCGATTTTTTTTCCCCCACCCCTAGTATTTATGGCCTGAGAAGTCACCCGCTCACCATGGCAACTTGACTAAGATCAGGAATTACCCTGTCTGTTTGACAAAAGGCCAAACTACTCATGTAGAAGCCTGTGACAACCTGATCACTTAATGTGGCCTACACTGCTTCTTTCACTTTCACTTTCCTAATCGAGCTGTTATCAAGGGCCATGTTTGTTCATGGATATACCAGCGCTATCTGTGGCTTCTTTTTAACACAACTGGGTCAACAGCCACATGCCACACCTTTGACTTAACTGAATTAACGAAAGTTGTGGTGCAACAAGAAAAGCCATCCTGTGTACTCGACTGGGTTCTGCAGCAAACTGGGAAAGACATGGCTATGGTGTATTTTGCAATGTGCCTATTTATTATAAGCATATATTTAATAACCCCCCACAAAATAATGGCTATTTTAACATTTGCTTGTATTTACAGATGGATGTTGGGTGACAAACAGCACAAAGCGGTGGTAATGTCATACATCTTATGTCATTGCATGTGTGTGCATATGTGTATATTTATGTATTCATGTTCGAATTGCAGCTACAGGAATGTTCTGAATTATGATCTGATGGCCCTACTGTGGGCACCTAACTTACCCTCCAGAGGTAGTCAAGGCCGATCAGCTCCAGGTCGTCCATCATGTAGGCGCGGCGCTTGGCCACCAGCTTGCCCTCGCGGCAGTTGACGGCCTTGAAGAAGCGCTCAAAGCACTTCATGCCGTTCTCGGTCAGCAGCGAGGGGTCCAGCTGCAGCACGTTGTTCTCGAAGAAGTCCTTGTTGATGTCCGGGTCCAGGTCGGGCTCGTCGCCCATCAGCTTGGAGTACCACTTGAAGCAGGCCTCGCGGTCGCACAGGAACACAGCGTTCTCTGCCAGGCACTTCCAGATCTGCTTGGCCTGAGGGGCGCACAGCCACAGCTGGCCATCTTTTAGCAGGAACCTGAGGGGGGGGGGCAGACAGGTGAGTGGATACATGAACAACCAGATGGACAGACACGTATACAAATACACAAATAGCAGATAGGTAGATAAACAGGGAGACAGAGATATAAGAAGGCAGATAAAGAGACAGGCAGGAGAGCATGTAAATTGTAGGCAAAGGAATAAGGAATGGGACAAGGGTATAAACATGGACATAAAGTCATAGTAACTAAGCAGAAAGACCTATAAGTTTGTAGCCAGACAAACAGAAACAAAAACAAAATCTCACATGGAAACCTCTTCACCACATTCAAAAGGAAATAAATACTAATATGGCTGCTGTGTTGAAGCTATACAGCATAAAGGACATGGAGGGTGGGTCATGGTCACAGACACTGTGTGGATGTCCTGGTCATATTCTGGTACCTCAAGAAGTTGAGCCTCTCCTGGACCTCCTGCACATGGCTGTATCGGCTTCCTGGCCTCACTGTCTGCGGGTCAAAGTCAGCGTGTTCGGCTGCAAAGCAACACAACAACAAAACTGGTCAGTTTCACCAGCGCATGCTCATGTAGTTTAGTGCTTGGTTCATCAGACATCTTTTTGTACACATACAAACAATAATTTGCCCTGTGTCTATAGTACATGTTCGAAAATTGGCATTGAATAAATGTTCATTTCATGTGCATTTAAAAGTGCTAATGTATATGAATCTAATTTGTTACTATTACAGACCCACTGGAATTTTAAAAAGTGGTGGTCATTTTGACATTACTATGCATTAGCTTATGGTTGATATCTGAGGTAGCGTCCTAAACCAGGCTACGAAGACAATCCAAGTCCGCAAAAAGCCTGGTGGAAGATGACGTTAACACATGTTAAATTACGAAACCACCCTCCCTGTCTCAGGGGAGCAGAGAAAGCAAATGAGCCCTAGGCCCACCTTTGGAGAACTGCCTCATGCTCTCCATGTAGGCAGACAGGTTCTCTGCCACCAGGGTGACCAGCGCGTGGTTGTGCTGCAACTGGTTGATCAGGTCATGCCGATAGAACACGTGAGGACTCCTCTGGGTTTGACTGGAGGGAGGGGGAGAGAGAGACAGAGAAAAGAAAAATTATGAGTAGTTATGAAAGAGAGAAAAAATAGCATTATGTGTATATATGAAAGAGGAAAAACTGTGTGTGTGTGTATGTGTGTGTGAGTGCGAAGAATGGCTGAGAGCGGGCAGCGTCGGAGCCTTTGGAGTGAAATTATTTCGGCCTCATGCTGTTCCTGCACCTTTTGAACTGTCAAGTTGGGGGAGGGGGGGGGGGGGGGGGGGGGGGGATGGGGCGATTTCTGATTTGAAAAAGGGTTCTCATTAGTGCTTGAAGATGACACTAAAGTGTGCCATTAGAAGTATGTGCGCTTTATGGCAGCTCTCCGTGGGCGTGTGTGAATGTGTAAGTGTGTGTGCGTGCAAATGCATCTGTGTGTGTGTGTGTGTGTGTGTGTGTGTGTGCTTGGTGCGTGTATATGGGGTTTAACAGCACAGTACGGACAGAAGGCAACTTGACATTAAAGGCCTGGCCCCACAGTAGAGCATCCAGGCAGTCTCTTCTGAGCTCAAAGTGACCTGGAATGACCTGCTGTGGAAGCTCTGTTGTTATGGGCAACAGAGGAAGGCCTGGCTTTATATCCGAATTAAATTACTATAAAAATCACCGTGGTGTTAGTGTTGGAAAAAGTGAGTAAACCAAAAACCCCAAAGGCCCTGACAGTGTTGTCTGACACGTTACAGTGATCGGGGACAACAGTAGCTGCTGCGAACAGGATATGAAAGACAAGCTGGCTGAAGCATATACTTTTTCTTTTCCTTTTATCGCGGGAGGGGAGGGGGGGGGGGGGGGGAGCAAAGAAATAAAAAAAGCGACAGAACTGGGATGGAATCTGAAAGCATAATTCGGCTAGATTCAGGATCAGAGTGGTGGCGGAGGCCTCCAGATTAGTGCTGCACTTACCCTTCTAAGTTCTTTTGTATGTTAATAGGTATTTTCTTTCTGAAAAACAACAGGCATGTGTGCTATGTATTTGTTGGGGCTGTGTTATAGTGTTGATACAGCTCAAACATACATGCTTAGTGTTAAAATTTGAGTGGCACTAAAAAGGTAAGGACTTAAAGAAGTCAGAAACTCATTACGCCATTAGTTTTTCAGTTCCTTCCCACCAACAAAGTGGAGCAAATGGGACGTTTGTTAGGAAATTATTTAATTAGGGATGCAAACATGCACCACAACAAATGAACAAACAAATAAATAAATAAATAAATAAGCATGCTAAAGCTACATACCAAGATGCAAAAGAATATAAATTATCAGCATTCAAGGAGAACTCCGGTATTTTTTAACCTGGGCCATATTTTCCCATCTTTTTTTTTGTGAAAAGTTTTACTAGGAACAAAAGGGATCTAAATCGGTTCAGTATTGAGTTAGAACGATATAACCAGCATCCGCAAACCGGTTATACGATGTAATCCTATGAGGCAAGCATCGGTATCAAAGTAAATTGCTTGTTTTTGCCAATGACCGGCTCATAATGTTATTATTAGTGTCTGACAACATGGAAAGGTTCCCTACAGAGATAGACCTGTATCTGTTTACCCTTAACAACAGTAGAAAATGACTGTTTCTACAGTCATTAGATTACCTTCCTCTTCTTCCGGTCCCGTCGAACTAATGACTGTTGTCGGACACTTATAATAACATTATGACCGATTTTGATTGTTTTTGTCCCTAGAAAAAAATTTGACCCAAAAAGATGGGAAAATAGGGCCCACGTTAAAAAAATACCGAAGCTCTCCTTGAAATCCAGCCTGAAAGCATGTATCTAACCAACTACTGCAAATGCTAAACCTAGCCCATTAAATAAAGCCTAGGAGATCACCATGCAAAAGTGTACATGTACACAACAGTGGGTTCTTTGCCCAAGAGTTTGCATCTATACCGCTACAGTCTGTAAATGTTCATTTTAGTGGCAGGCACATTCTAGGGGGACAGGCACATTGTAAGGAAAAGTTTCACAATACCTCAGGTTCTGAGGGGCTTCTCCGAACAGGCTACATATCTCGCGGATCTGCTTCAGGGCGGGTATCACCCACTTATCGTTGGTGCGCAACTCTTCAATGAAGCGGTCGATCCATTGGATCTTCTGGGTGTCGCGGTCCTGCAAACACACAGTTTGGGGCAGGTGTAAAAGCGAGACTCATGTGTTGAGACAGGCAAATGCTGTCAATCTGTGCCAGTGTTTAGATACTGATCACTCCTGTTATACCACCAAACAAATTGTTCAGGTAATATGCTGTGTAGTTCCAGAGAGCACCTTGATTCCAGACCTCAATTATGTTCTTGAAAGATACTCTAGCATTATAAATATCCATTATTACAGCAATAACAGAAAGAAATATACAGCATTTTGTAGTACTTCCTTTTTCGTGGGATAAAGATGATCTGGGGTAGATCTGTTCTCGGGTCGGGTGGGTTCTGCTATTTGAGACATGATTCCTCTGTGCTGTGGTGAGTGTCTGGTTGGGTTGGGTTAGTTTACCTGAGAGCAGCTGTAGTCCAGGATCTTGATATGGGCACTTAGGGCCTGGTCCATGATGTCCACGGGCACGTCATCGCTGTGCGCCAGATTCCACAGTAGGTTCAGCACCTTGTGGGCCATCACGCCATCCTTGTCGTCCTCCGCCAGCCTGCGGATGAGTTCCAGAAGCTTCTCCCGCTGCTTTTTGCTTGCATTGGTCCAGCTCGCCTGAGGGGCAAAAACACACTTTATTAGCTGACTTACTGATCAAAGGAATTCATTTTTAACTCTTTTTTTTTTTATATATATATTCCAATTTCAAGGCTAACCTTCAGAAGAAAGGCTGCTAAATATAAGATAATTCATCTGAGACTGGAATGGTTTGTTAGCACATTCTCACACATGCTAGTGAGCAATCCTGTGGCTGTACTGGCACACTCACCTTGAAACAGTCAAAGAGATGATCCAGCTGCTCGGGAGAGAAGTCCCATGCCAGCTTTGCTAGGAGATCATGGACATTTTTCACAATAGCCTCGTGCTTTCCGGCCTGTGGGCAAAAGAATGCACCACAAAAAAATGACAACACAACCCCCTTCCTCACCACATTTACACTTTAAACACAGCACACAATGTTCAGTGAGGTTACACAAGGTTGTGATCTTCAATGATGAACAAGGCAACAAGGATCAGGAGACCTGGAGACCAACCACAGACTGGAGCTTGAGGAGCTAGATCCAGTGTTTGTGTTTGTGAGCAGCTTACCTGAGCGGCCCAGATGTTGTCCAGGTCCTGCAGGGTGAGGGCCTTCTCCTTGATGACGAAGCGCAGGATCTTCTCCAGTTTCTCCACGTACTGGGGCTGGTGCAGGCTGTCCCGCAGCACGATGGACAGGATGTTGTTCTGCTGAATCCACTCCTGCAACAACAACAACAACAACACACACACACAGTGAGTGAGAGGCAGAGAGAGGAGAGAAGAGGAGAAAATAAGAGGGGCCGGGAAAGAGCAAGCCAGAGAGAGCTATGTTAAGAGCTAAGGTAATTGTTGATAATGACGGACAGAGTTGCTAAGAGCCGAAAAAACTGAATTCAGAGGTTTGAACATGGCAGCCTGTGTGATGCTTACCGCCATGCGTTCAGCGGTCAGCCACTCCTCCTCCTCTGGGTTGCCATGCCGGTGAGTGTAGTAGGACACGCTGGAGATCACCTTGTTTACTTCATTTAGTGCATTCATTTTGCCATTAAAAGAAGATATTTGCAATAACCTGAGGGAGCAAAATGACACATTTCAGGTTAGACTTGCGTTTTACCACTCAGACTGTCTTTAAAATGAGAGAAATTGTGAACTCGGTTTGATATTTTATCACATCTTACCTAAGAATCATTTTTAACCTAAAAATTTCTAAGTTCTTCACAGTCTCCTCCTGGCCTGGTACCCGTGACGCCAGGTTCTTGAGTGACTTGATGATCATGGACAGGGCGTCGTTTTTGGCTTCATTCTTGGCCTCCTTCTTCAGCTCCTCGTCTGTGAGGTTTTCTAGAAACTGGGGGACCATTTCTATGATGGGGAGGAAGTACTTCTTCACCGTGTGCAAAGTGAGAAATTCATAGCACTGCCCGAAAGGCCTGGAGAAGAAAAGAAAAGCACACACACACAAAGGCAAACACCAGTTAGGTAACATCATGTTAACTGGCTTTATCTGATTTATAGTGTGTGTTGGTACAATTCATAACCGACAGTGAAAACAATGACAAGATAAAGACAAAATACCATTTTGACTTTGACTCATGTGAGAGTGCTTGAGAAAGTATGTGTATATGTGTGTGTGTGTGTGTGTGTGTGTGTGTGTGTGTGTGTGTGTGTGTGTGTGTGTGTGTGTGTGTGTGTGTGTGTGACAGTCAAAGGCCTTACTTGATGAGTGCAGCGATGATCTGCACATTCAGAGCCTGGCCGCTCATGAAGCGATCATGCAGAATCTGGAACCCGTTTAATGTGCCAAATTTGTTTATTAAATCCACTAGCCAGCCCTGCAGAAGAGATGGGAGAAAAAAAAACTCAGGGTCACCACAACGTTCCACTGAAGAAGAAAAAAACCAACAAAAAAACCAACACACTCCCTTTCTCCTTTCTCTCTCTGGCTCCCTCTCCCTTTCTCCTGGCTAAGAGATAGTCTCTCTCTCTCCCTCTCTCTTTGGATAGGAGATGGACTCCCACACGTGGCTGAGTCAGAGAAAGTAGAGGTGGGCAGATTTGGCCTTTCCAAATGAGAACTTCATTCCATTAAGAGTAAAGGAAGCGTTCGCTTTCCCCCTAAGGCTCAACGCGTCTGACCCCTTCCCACACTGCATTTGGCGCGCCGTCTTTTCTGTGTCGAGGCTGAAAAGAACAGCAGCGGCTTCGCTTCATTCAGAGGAACGCTGCTCGCTGTTCCTGGACCTGCATCTCTGCGATTCACAGAGTGGATTTTAATACCCGATGACTCACATCCTGAAATGTCGGTTTATAATATGTTGGTTGACGGGCTTGCTTTATGATACTGATGCTAATGGTTTGTCGTAGCAACAAAATCTGATTTTTTATTTATTTTTTGCTGCCACGTTTCTATGGCAATGGCTAAACAAATTTGGGAGGACCTGAATGTAAAAGCGCCGGATATTGCAGCTTGAGGCCCAAGAAAGCATTTCCATTGCAGGTCCACAAAATACCAACAGTGGGGCTGAGAGCAGGTCTAGGTCTCCTCACAAAGAGACCACACCCAAAGGTTCTAAACATCTTGACAGTCATCCCTCACCCACCTGCCTCCTGTCCAAAACAGAGACACCTGGAGGCATTTGCATGCAGTGTCACCAATGGTCAATGAACCCTATGGAAATGTTTACACTGTCTCACATGCAATTATCCCACCCCATAGGTCAGGGTCATACAGTCCTAATAGACACATATCCTACCCTTCTATAGGAGGAGAACATGCCACAAGAACATTTAGAAAATGCATACTTCCTGTTAGTGTTGGTTCTGAACCTCTAAAAGTTCCTGAACCATGAAGGGGACTACTAAGACAATCTGAACTCAAACACCTGACACTGATCCCTGCTCTTACGACTGGAGATTAAAGCATCAGTGAGCCGGACACTTTTGCACAGTGACGCCAGCGAGAGGCAACGCACCTTGGGAGAGCGAGGGTCGGGTGGGCGGGCGAAGAGCTCGTCCTCGGCAAGCTGCACTCCAGCAGGCACCGTCTCGGAGGGCCGCGTGCCGTTGTAGATGTGGAACTTGCAGTGCGGGTTGGTGGCCATGGCCAGCAGCTCAAGGAGGGGGAACCAGTCCTGAGAGAGCTTGGCCACGCACAGCTCCACCAGACGATGGGTGTTGTTGATGATGCACCTCTGTGGGGAGGGAGAGAGAGAGAGGGAGGGAGGGAGAAAGAAAGAGAGAAACATACAGATTTAGAGATCAAATGAGTGAAATGGCACTCTAGACAGAGTAACAGCAAATAGAGTAACAGCAAACGTGACAGAATTAAAGGCCAACATGTAAACAGGAAGGGGAAGAAATTGCATGAGAAAACAAAGAGACAAATCCTGACAGAAAGATACAAGGGGACCAACTGAGGGGAGGGAAGTTGAAGAGACGGGCGAGAAAGAGGGAGAGAAAGCGTGAGATTAAGCGATAATGACAGAGAAAGAGAGAGAAAGAAAGAGAGAGAGAGGGAGATGGACAGACACGAGGGAGATGGACAGACACGGGGTAGCTGTCGGGGAGTCTGAAACAGGCCGAGACGGCCACAGCCACGACCTCCTCCTCCCCCTCATCCTCCTCCACCGGACAGCCACGGGGTTATTGTTCCGTCACCCCATTGCATCGCTCCATCCCAGCCGCTTCGCCCACACAAACCCTCTTTGATCAGCGCCACACGGCCCACAGAAACAAGGCCGGAGCATTGATTCAGACGCTCAGCTGCCCAATAAAGGCAGCGATTTATGTGAGTGGAGATCGGTTTTGTAATGCTCAACACTGGACTGGACTTTAAAATCCAGAGGCGACGTATTACAACCTCTAATGGCTCGGCTGCCTTTTCAATGCGCGCAAAATGCATCGCTATAGTCTCTTCGACACTCAACACTCACGTGGATCTCAAACTTCCATCCACTGACGGCCTCATCTGTCAGTATCTTGGTGAAGGAGATAGTCAAGCCGTCTCGGAAAAACCTCTGGCACGCTTCGCACTTGACATCAAGTCCTGACGAGGAAGGGGAAACAACAAGCGATAATGAGAATCACAAAAAAACAGACAACGAACAGCAGACAAGCCTATTAAGATGCAGACATTTCAGGGAGCCTTGAGATCATTCGGAAGGAGACACTAGGGCAGGGGTTGGTCGTTATCAGGCAGGCAGAATTAGTGCAGCACAAAGAGGCTTAAGGAAGTTTGCACAGAGGCTGAACACATTAGGCCTTTGTTTTAATGGCTAATTTGGAGCAAATTTTTTTTAGAGCTAGTTCCAGAAAATGACTATTTGCTGCTGAAAGGCTGCAAGACAGGGAAGGAGAAGAAACAACCAACCTATTATCTAATGTTAATTTGGATGTGAATTCCAATGGTATGTAGCGACGGAGTCATCAAAACAAGCATCCGTGAAACAGACTGAAGCAAGATGAACATCATTACCTTTTTTACTAAGATCTATAGCAGCTTCAAGAAGAACTTCTAATTCACCCTTTGGCAGAACTGGAACAACCCAGCGGGGTCTGCAAGAAAAAAAAGAAAGAAAAAAAAAAAACAGATTTATGCAATTCTTATGAGACACACAGATGCACAGAAACACACACACACACACACAGGGAGAGAGCAGAGGTGGTGCAACCTCCATAAATCGTAAGGTACATGGCAAAACAAGACAACATTCTGGGCATGCTTACAGAGAGGGCACGAACGAGTCACAGCCTAAATTAACGTGTGTCAAAAAAAGCGAAGCTCCGCACTCCAGCTCACAGACAGAGAGAGAGGAATGTTGGAGGCGGGGCTGAAGACACTCAAGTGAGTGGGTGGGGAAAGGGGCAGGGTTACATACCTGTTGATCATGTCATCCAGCTTGGCCAAGTCAGTGTGGGGGAAAGCTGGCTCCTCCTCCTCCAGCTGGGGAGGGCAGTCCCCCTGGCCCTGCTCATCGGGAGGGCTCACTGGAGAGTTCTCATTGGAGGAGTTAGGAGAGGACGTCTGCTCCACACACACACACACACACACACACACACACACACACACACACACACACACACACACACACACACACACACACACACACACACACACACACACACACACACACACACACACACACACACACACACACACACACACACACACAGAGAGAGAAAGGTGATCAGACAACACACTTGTGACTCGGGTGACAGGCAAACAGGAAGTGGAGACATACAGCAGTGGAGCCTGCAGAGTTGCTCCTGCCTGGCCATGGATGGAATCCATCTCAGCCGATGTCACGGCGCCTGAGCACATACCACTGGTCATTAATGCCAAACGCCTGCCTGGTTTTAACTGTGTTTTCAAGCGAGTTCATGACCCATATCAACATCTTGGAGGGGGCCATATTTGAACACGGGACACAGAGTAAAGGCAGTCCCATAACTACATTTTCAAAAATTGCGGTTGAAATTGCGGTGATTTCGTGTTCAAACAATCGCAAATATCGGGGTATTCCATGACTGCATCTGTTGGTGAAATATTGCGGTATTGCGGCAATTTCTCGAAATTTATATTTTGTGATCTATAAAATCAAATCAGAAATAACACAGAAATTCTTATTTTGCTGAAATATTGCGGTAATAAGAAAACGATTGCAACCCGCAATTCTAGGCAATCCTTGAATATGCGTGAAAACGCAAGATCACAAAATCCTGGAGGAACCGTAAAGGAACACCAGCGGTCTTCATACAGTGTTGCATAATGCGAAGAACATCTGTTTAAGTGATGGTTCTGTCAGTGACGGGGATAGCTCAGTATTTTGGGGGAATTTCTTCTCCAGGCCAAGCAAAACAAAGATGGCTTGGATTGCTGATGCCATTTTGTAAGCCTGTTTTTGAAAAGGGACCCTATAATTGTAGAGGGGCAATCAGCAGCTTTCCAGAAACTCACATTCACTAACCAGCATTACTTCATACACCCTGAATTATTCATGAAACAATCAGTGAAGTGGTCCTGGGAAACTTCAGACATTTCTGTGAAATCTATCTGTGCATGTCTGAGCATCACGTGTGTGTGTGTGTGTATGACTGTATGTGCATAAGACACTGTGTGTGTGTGCATATGTGTGTCTGACCCGAAGTGCCATCCAGAAGAATGTGGCATTATGACCATCAGCTGTTCCGCTGTGTGGTGTGCAGACACCACAGACAGGGGAAGTCGCCATGGCACATTTCCTCTTCATGCTTAATGTGTCTTTATTCACACTCCAGGGCTGGGAATATGTGAGCTGACACACAAGGATTAGGGCTGGTGTGTGTGTGTGTGTGTGTTTGGGGGCGGTACACACCGTATTCTTACACCAACTCCAGTGAGCTAATTGAAGTATAGTACTGTCTGACGCTGAGGTGCATTGGTGCGTATGAGTGCTTATTAACAGCATGTTCCCAGGTGTTTGTTTGTCAATGAAAGAGGCATAAGCGCTATATATGTCCATACACATGGGTGTCTTACAAAACATGGAAATAGAGCATATAAAAAGTACATATCTGTTGTGTTCGATAATTGTATGCATACATGTGTCTTAATAATACATAGGACTAGAATACACAAAGCGTGTGTGTGTGTGTGTGTGTGTGTGTGTGTGGCGTGAAGATCCTCTCTGTGGCTTTCCTGGGGCGCATTTTGGAAATCGTGCGTCTCTGAGGGAGCCGGCAGCGGCGGCGAGTTGGGAACCGTGGGGGTGTTGAGCTGGAGCGCAGCGCGAGAGAAGGAAAAGAGAAGGGGGTGAGAGAGAGAAAGGAGGTGGGGGAGGGAGGGAGGGGTTCCAGCTCCTTCTGCTTGGCTGACCTACATAGGCAGCTTGCTTCTCACATTGGTGCGCCACTCATCCCTGACAAGCAGGAGCATCTCTCCCTCTCTCTCCCCCTCTCTCTCTCTCCCTCCTCCTGTTCATCGATTCCCACCCTCCCCTTCGCCTCACCGCTGGGTCGGCAGGAAGGCAGTTATGCAGGCGTGAGGTGTGAGTGCTGTCCGCTTGCTGCAGTTCGTCCCAGCAGCACAAGGCAGCTCCCCTCCGCAACATAATTCAATTACAACTCTCTCCTTCTTCCTCCCGCTCCCTCTTCCTCTCTCTCTCCCTCCCTCCCCCTTTCTCTTTCCTTCTCTCACCCTCCCTCACTCCCTTTCTCGCTGACTCACTCCCACACTCTCGTTTTTTCCCTTTCCTCTGTTCTCTGCTTTAATGTTTCATTCAGTAAAATACTGGGACACGCAAGCAACCAGCAAAACTGCTCAGACTGAACAAGTGCCAAAGCAAGAGAGCGCATTATAAAACGCTGCTGAGAAACCCGGCAAAATACATAGAGATGTGCCGAATCTAGACCGCCTTGGATTCAAAATGAAGTCTTTCTGACTTCACCACAGTCTTCAGTCTGCTGGATCGTCTGATGATTCGGGGTCACGACAACAGTGACACTATTTAAAGGGTGAGAAAGAGGGATCTCCATGCAGCCATGGTGATATGTTGTCATGTGCGTCGCCCTATCAGCATGAGCAGCTGTCTACATGGCACGGCCAATAGGCTGTAAACGCACAAACAATGACTCACTTTGAAAGTGAAAGTGCACTTGGGTACAAGGGTTCAAACTGTGATGCAAACGGATTTAAAAATAAAAAAAAAACACATTAAGAAATCGCAAGTGTCTGAGCCTCAGTTTCAATGACGTACGGGTAAGACACGAACGAACGAACAAGAGCGGTTAGTGCTGAAACAGAGAAACTGGGTCTGCGGGGTGTTTTCCATCGCAGCGGGTGTGTGGTCTCTTCTGCTGCAGGTGGAACGAACGAACGAACAAGAGCGCAGGAGGATGTCTGCGCTTTACATCCTTGTGCACCGTAAGTGGAGGGTGTGTTCATGTATACTCACTCGTGACCGCATTGGGGCCTGTGTGTGTTACTGTGCGCACAGCATGCATGCTAGTCTCTGCGTGCATTTATGGTATGTGTGTGGGTAGGTCATTAAGCTTGCATACCATGTCAAAACCAGGAATATAAGTTGAGAAGTAAGTAGTGCATTAAAGGTGTGATAAGTAAATATTACTCAGATGTCAGATACAACACAGACACATCTATATAAACCCTAAATAATAGAAAGATAAGAAACAAAGACACAAACCTCCATTCATGAAATATAACTAAACAGTTGTTTTTAGTGCTGTGTGTTTAAGGCCTTGTGTGTGTGTGTGTGTGTGTGTGTGTAAATATATATTTAGCTAGGCACAGTGTGCATTTTTCTCCTTTTGCCTACAAATGAGTATGGGCTGTTTTATGTAATTATCTCCATGCATCTGATTTTGTGCATAATATGTTTGTGTTTGTGTGTGTGTGCTGCTGCTGTACCTATGTGTGTGTTTGTTTGTTGCTGTACCTGTGTGTGTGTTTGCTTGTACGTGTTGTGGCATATGTCTAGATGTGCGCTTTCTGTACGTGGCTATGTATGTTTGTGTGCTGCTGTACCTGTGTGTGTGTGTGTGTACTGCTGACCTGGTTCTGGGGCAGCGGGGGCTGGGACTGGCCGTCGGGGGCCTGGCCCTGGCCCTGACTGTCGTTGCCCCCCACCGGAGAGCCACGCGTCGTGGCCGTCATACTCGACACGGGGCAGATCTTTGCAATCTTGTCCGCTTATGTGGCTGGCGCACGGGGAGAAATCACAGCCTCCTCAAGACTGACGGACAAGCGGCATGCGCAGGAGAGGGAAAGCACCACCTGAAGCACTGGAGGGATTGCAGAGACCATTGCATAACCTGCAGGGAGGAGACACGTGAAAAGAAAGAGGACGTTAGGATGACATGATAAGAATGGTCAACATTCTACTAAATGCTTGCAGAGACGGCATCTGCAGTGCAAAAAACGCTTGAACCTCAGTCGTTTTTTTCTAAAACATGCAGCGAGAGGCTGCTCTCCCATTCTCACTCCGATTGACCAACACGTTAATGTGACAAGAAAAGGGCTATGCTACATCATCAGCAATATTGCGTCGCGATATCGCAGCAATAAAGACATAATATATAAAGAGATAATATGCACATAAACATATGAACAGCAAGCTAGTTAAAGACTGAGCTATCAAATTCCACCCAACCCTTGTGACAAAACTGGACTGGCACAACATTTTACAAAACAAACAGCTGTCAGTCTGTCCTGAAGCTACCTCTTCATATCATCCTCCTAGCCCTTTGGCACCGGTGGTCGATCGGCCAAGAGAACTGAGCGGTTCGGGCCAAGTGCAGTGTAACTTTCATGCAGCCATGCACCAGCCGGCCAGCTCCAGACCCCCCACCCCAGCTATAGCAGGTGGCCTCGAGAGGGCCTCACCAGCAGACACATCCAGCCAGCTCCTGCCATGGCCGAGCGTGCCAGCGCTCAAAGGGCAACGCAGGAGATAAGACACTAGAAATGACTGAGGGACCATTTCAAAAAGACTGCAGGGAAAGATTAGAACGTTTATACAGGAGGAAAAGTGAGAGAAAGAGTGTGTCAACTGGCTGACACTTCTAATGAGAGGCAGAGGGGGAGAGAAAGAGAGAGAGAGAGAGAGAGAGAGAGAGAAAAAAAAAAAAAGAAAAGACCCCAAGCTGCAGACGGAAAGAATTCCACCCTGCAGCTGTGAGACGGCCAGGAAGTCCTTCTCCAAGGGTTGCAGGAAAGCTACAGACGCTTAACATGTGGAGGGTTTTTTTTTTTGTAAAGGGGGGTCCACTTAAAACAACATGCCACTGGCAGTACCACTTTGCCTTGAAAGTATTCAGAGAACAGCCTAGGACTGACGTGAATGGAATACAATAGCCTAGTCTCCAGCGTTACACAAGTCAAATCCAAAATAAAATAATGGCTTGCGTTTCCCTGGCCAATGTTTCTCACCGTCTTCTAATTTTAATTTTTTTTTATAGTCAGAAACAGCTGAAAGGAACATTCCGGCAAGGACCAACAAGAACACTTCCACGAGTTAACAAATGTGTCTGACACTCATCCACTTAATACACTATTTTTCAGTTTGCATGAAGAATTTTATGCAGTGGGTAGAAGCCAAGGAATTCAGATCGTGCAGATGAGTAATGACGTGAACCTTCCAACCTTTGGCTTTTACACCAAACCAAACACATTTTAAAGGGGAAATAAAGAGCCAACACAAACCAGAAACAAGCAAGCATTTTCCACTGCTTGGTGTCCAGGCAGATCAAAGAAATCCAGAAAAGAATGAATGACAGCACTGAAAACAAATAATCCTCAAATCGATAAACCCACAATACACACTCTGTGCTGTGATGCAATGGTGGGAGAAACACACACACACACACACACACACACACACACACACACACACACACTTAGCCCGTGCAGCGGCCTGATGCAAATGTCTACCTTGGAGCCCCTCCCTCACTCACTCACAAACACACACATCGCCTCCCCAACTGAGGTAAAGTGAGTGTGTGAGGGTGTACATGTGTGTATAGACAGAGTGAGTGGGAGAAACAGAAAGGGATGCTGCTGTATCTTGGCGACAGGTCTGGGGAAAACAAGATGATGCTCTCCTGTCCGGGGCTGGACCCGCCTGGCTGGACCTCGAACAGAGAGGATGTGGTGCAGGCATACCCAGAATGCTGCTTTGGGGGGGGGGGGGGGGGGGGGGCTGTACCTTATCACCACCCTGAGCCGCGCCTGGCAACATGCCTTCAAGACCAAGCAGCAAGCAGGCTCGTTACCTATCCCCTGACCCGATACCTGTATTTATCTTCAGTTGCCAACACACAGGATCACAGACGAAGGACTACTGTGTAGTTCCTCTTCAGATGCTTATCACAAGGCCAAACTCACTTGCATGACACGTCTACTTTAGCTGATGTAAATGGGCTTTACACTACACACAAAAATATCAAGCGAGAGAGAGAGAAAGAAAGAGAGAGTGAGTGGGTGGGTGTGAGAGAGAGAGGAGAAAAATCAAACTGAGGCCAAGGTCTAGTAAACAAGCTTCCTGAAGTTATGTGTACGCTGGACCACATTCCAGGCCAGAGCTGTGCTGCGTTATTCTCTGGACAGATAAGACTAGACTGAACTCTGAAACCATCAATCAGGATTTTACAGTACAGGGCAAAAGGAAGGCTAATTTTGGATGGGGGGGGGGGGGGGGGGGGACGGCTTGGTGGCTGATAACTGTAACATCACCCTAAAAGACAAAAAACTATACTCAACAGACATGTTTGAGTATGACTTAGAACCAAACCTAATGTGGCAGGGCAAAACACAAAACAATACTTTGTGATGAACAAGTTGATTTTCATCATCATTTCACTCTATTAATGCCATATGCTCTGGAAGCATTAGAAAACCCAGACTTACTTACTCCCAGCACCTCTTGGGACATTCCAGTCTGACTCACTCTGAAGTAGCCTTGAATGAGCTTTCATTTTTGGACAGTATTGTACAGAAAGCCTTTGAGAGGTCACAAAGCTCCCGTTAATACAGTCTCCATCACAACAGAGCTGGATAACGTAGGCCATGCAAACGTGATGTGAAAAGGCCTTCAGCTTGAAATCAGCTTGAAAAACAAAATAATGATTAGGTCAGCTCATTCATCTAAAAGCATAACATGGGCTGAGTAAACTACAAAGCCTCAGATCAGATCCAACCAAGAAAGAAGATCTGGCCAGACCACTGCTAGACCACACCAAAGTTCAGACCCCCTGACATCAGGGGATTTCCCTCACTAACCATGGGATCTCCTGGCAAGGAGGCATGACTGGACTGGACTGGACTGACTGACTCTCTCCCTCTCCCTCTTTATGTCCACTGGACGACTGTGCTTGCTGCCACAGACACTCTGGACCACGTTCAAATGCTGTTTCAGTCAGTGGGATCCCTGCCCAACCTTCACCATCCATCCCTGCTACACGCTTTCTTCCAAAGCGAGCCATCTTTGGATTTTCAGATCCCATTCATGACAGCCTTCTGCTGTGCAAGCAGGCCCTCCGTGTTTGTCCCTTATGGGCTCATTCATTGACCACTTTGTAGTGGTGGTGGTATGCAGAGTGAAATGCATTATGATCCGTGTTACAAATACACAAAAAGGCAGGGTGATTGTGTAAAAATGTGGGAATATGGAAGCTGTTATCTTTTTAAATTGGGGAAAGGGGAACCAAAAGGGGGGGAATTGCATCATCGCACATTCATTCGTTGTAACATTTTACAATCTCTGGGGTGGGTTCAAAAACATACCCCTCAAAATCCTCTCATTACAACATCTTACCATCCTAACATGTTGCACTGGGAGGATGTCAATAACCTAACCTGGGATTGCAACCCTCAGATCAATCAGGTCATTAGACCAGTGCAACGTCACAGTGAACCCACAACAGCTGTTTCATGCACTCTGTACACATTCCCTTCCAGCACAGACAGACAAATACTTCACAATCTGGTCTAACCAGATAGTTGTAGTTGGAGGTATGGTTTGCGCTCAAGGCCTACATTGTTGTTACGAGAGGATTTTAGTTAGGCTATTCAATGCTTCACTATTAGAGGATGCAGAACATATACTGCAAGAGATTAGCCTGTATACCTCTTCTATAATGCAATGTGTCGCACTTCAACTCGTATGAACATTTTTCACTTGTAAGAGTAAATACAAGGCATCAATCCATTAGACTAATAATGAGGTAAGAGAAACCTACAAAGAAGGCTTCAACCGCCAATTCTTAGGTTTGCAATTTCAAAAGGCCTTGTTTTGCACATGATACATTTACTCTTTCTTAATACTCCACTGAGCAAAATCCAAAATAATTAATCATAAGTTAATGAAACCATGTTGCTTCCTGGTCGCTACAGGTGCCTTGCGCATTCAAGCATCTTTGCATGACGTCTTCCTCTTATGCATCCGAGTACAGGTTTCAAGAACACAAACAACTAAAACTTCAAGATTCTGACATCAAAAAAATCATAACTATTATCCCATTTCTATAACAGCAATATAACTAACCAAGAATAATTCACCTAGAAATGAAACATAGAACGTTACTGGTGTTTTTTTCCAACAGCTGGCATCAAAGCCAAAATAACTTGAAATGTGAGGTCTAACCAAATGCGAGTACTTATTTATAGCAAATCGACAACCGCCCAGCACCCATATGACCAAGCAGTACCAAACATGCCCTATTCCAACACAAACGTCTAAATATTAATTAAATCGCAACACATACCAACGATAGCAACTCTGAGTGAATGCCAATTATACTGATAATTGAACCAAGACTTCGATATAAGTGACAGACCTATATTTATTAGAGCATTATCACGACGAAGCGTTAGCTAACCATGTTCCTGAGCATGACACTGCTTTAGCATCAACTAATGTTCAAAAGTAAGACATATCATCGGCCTTGTAGAAAACATTATGAAAGCAACAATGCGCTTGAAATACAATAGGTATAACGTTAGACTGTCAAATTAAGCAAACCTTTCAGTCGCTGTTTACGCGATCGTTTAAAATGAGTAGGTAACAGTCTAGCTAACTGAATCAGCTGAACTTAACCAACTGTTAGCGCTGGCTGAAAACGTTAGCTATTCGAAGATGACAGTATGTAATACTGTTCCATACTAACGGGAAAAACGACCGAAATAACAAATACAACGATAGCTAGCTACTCAATCATACACAGAAGCGTATTCTCCCTATGTCTCAATTATTGCTAGTTTTACGTTAGCCAGCTAGTTATCGATAGCTACTTGATTTCTTGCCTTGTTCAAATTGCTGTCAAAAACATTTGGACATTATTGAGTGCAAATGTGTAGCATACACAACATCGAATAACTTGATTCCCATCGAACGTTGGGTCCACTATATTTCCCTTTATGTGCATAAACCAACCTACCAAGTCAATTCGCTGAATAATTGTCCAGCCCAAGGTGCCCAAGTTCCGACAGGCTACATAATGCTACCAAGTTAGCGAGCTTGCTAATGTCCTTTTGAGTGCTGCGAAAAAGCCAGGCTTCATCATGGGCGTTTCCGGTGGGTCAAACGTCAATAAATGTTACTCAATAGTTGACTTTGCTGATCCAAATAAAATGATTGAACACTTTCGTGTAGGACAATGCCAATTCAACGCGTCGTCCACCGTTAACTCAGAACGCTAACTAGTAAATAGGCCTAACGCAGGGTTCAGGCCCGTTTCCTGATAAGCTAGTGCTATATGGCTAGCTGCAGAATTAGCTTTATGGCTCGGTAGCACCATTCCAATTTCTCTAACGAATATGGTAATGCCAGTTCAATCACTAGCTTGCTACTAAGGTATTGGGTGAGCCAGTAGCTAACTAGGCTTGCAATGATGTCGTTTCGAACGTATCTGATCTAGCAACGTTAACGTAAACCAATGGGTGACAACGTTTACTCAGTAGTTGAAGTTCAAAGGATGGGTAATTGGAAAGATTCAGTTTATTTGAGAGTGTTGATACTGCTTGAATAAGGCTTCTACGAATGAAACACAACAAAAACCTAAATCTTTAACGCGCGCTGTGGTAACATTAGCTAGCTAGTCCAGCTAGCTGGCTACATAAGGAAGAGGCCGTCAGCCATTTTCACTTCAGTTTAGGCATCAACCGGCTTCAACATAACGTTATATTTCCAGCATAAGATCATGTAAGCGAAACAATCAAGTTGTCACACTATTATCTGATGTCAACACAATGCATCATCCGTCACCAATGACTCAAATTGTGTGCACCCCATATGAACAACTTTTGATATCAAAAGAAGCTAGTGCTAGCTAGACAAGTTGTGCAGTAGAAGGAATAAAGCTAACGTTAGCTTGACATGGTAAGCTAGCTACAACACAGCTTTTCAACTATCGCTAGCTAGCGAGCTAGTCCAAACATTAGCAATACTAGCCACTTACCAGAAATTAGATATGACTTCTCCTCTATTCACTAGCTACTCCAGTCTCCAATAACTCATTTGTCGTTTATCTTATAAACGTTTCGTGTAACTGCTGTTTCGCATTACATAAAATGAATGTTGAGGTGATCTCAGTTCCTTGGATTTTTTTTGTCTGCTCTTGGGTGTTTTTCCTGCGTCACCAGCAACGGCAGCCCCCCCAACTCTTCTATCCCCGATCTGTTGTCAGTTCAGTCCGAGCAAGTCAGTCACTGCATGGCAAACAGCGGAGTCTCGCTCAATATGGCGGCAGCAGTAGTCTCCGATAGAATGTTGCTAGCCAGCTAGCTCAAATTTGGTCAGCTTGCACGGGGAGGTGGAATTCATGCGACTTCAGAATGCTTTCTGATCTCTTCAACGATCACTTAAGACTTCTCTTGTGACTAAGAACGTGTCAAAATCGTACCAGCAAAGAGGGAACAATGTCTTAGTACGTGGCAAGCTAACTAGTAGCTCACTCCAGCTCTATCATAATCCATTCCTGGTTTTGTGTTTCCCAACTCGATTTGCTAACAAGGCAGATAGCTAAATGCTGAACCTTTTGTATCGCCACCTGCTGTTAGGGGTGGATCTTGACCATGGACATAGCTTTCTACTTGTATGATCTTGAGTGTTGGCCTACCATGCAAGTTTCCTAAAGCTTTTCTTTATAAAAAAGCGTTATAAGCATCAGTGAACTTATAAATAAACTGACATAGCCTAACTTGTATTTACAAAGCAAGCGCAAAGATACGCCTAATTACATTAACTTGTGCCTCAACCAACATTTCCTCTAAATGAAATAGAACAGAATCATTATTTGTGAAGTTGGGTCTTGACTGTCACTACACTAATGTATAATAGGGTCAGTTTTATCAATATTCCCATCTAACACCAGCAGTACTGTTAGCTGCCATGGTATCAGCCATTGCCTGTATGTGTCATTTGGTATCAGTCTGTGAACTCTGGCTTCTGAGGTGTGCTTGTGTGTGTGTGTGTGTGAGAGAGAGAGAGAGGGAGAGAGAGAAAGATGTGATGACCAGTTGCTTATTAAATTATTCTGGTGCAGATGTTTGAGATCTTGACCGTGAGGTATTGCCAAAGTATTAAATAATTATTTTGTAAGTGGATGGGACGACAACACCTGTCTTTTTTGTTTCGTTTCAAACTCAGGTATATACATGTAACTTGAGGATTGGAAATGAGGTGAAAATGATGTAAGGACAGCTCTTCCGCAGAAAAACTAATGCTGACTCATTCAACAGCCTTGTATAGCCTGTGCTGCCTGACCAGGATTAACCCCCCTTTATACAGGCCACCTCCTAGGCCACACTGTGTGTACTGCTCAGCACAATATTGTTACAGACACTAGCAAGTTTTCCTGCACTTTCCCTTCACATTACCTTTGGCATGAACCCACTAACCTTTGGTCTGTTGCTACAATGAGGGTAACATGACTGGCCTTAAAGATCATCTGCCACCACTATACTCCCTGCCAAAGAAAACATGAAAGCTGCTTCAGTTTCATTTTGTTAATTGTTTAGTCGAATAGTTTATTTTTGCTGAATGTGAAAAACACAGCTACATTTGTCCTGCTTGATCAGTTAAGTCCACAGACAATAGTTTAATTAATTTACAGTATCAATGGACATTATTTTAAAAAAGCAAGAAGAAGATGAATTAGGTTGTTTTGACATTTGGTCCATTTTGCTGGTCCGAACTTCAGTTCGATTATTCCCCCCGCTCCTGCCCCGGCCCACTGGTCTCCTTTCACATTAAATAGGTCATGCATGCGAACCATGGTCCATTGACATATGTCAAAATGAAAGGAACGTGCAGCTTTTATTTACCAATGTTGCTAGGCATCAACGCAAATTAAGGGAAAGTAGGCAGCAATGTGAGATGATTTTGCAGCTTTTCATTTTAGGCAGCAATGTGAGATGATTTTGCAAAAGTTGCTTAGTTAGTTAATACTTTTAGTTCATCACATTTAATGCTGATTGGTTTGATTTTTGGAGAAGTTGGATCCATCAGCAGTCATTCTTCCTGGTTTTAGATTGGATAACTTTCACAACAAATACGGACCACACTGGAGCTTAGGTGGACTGTACCCCAGGCCCTTGTTTTCTGCAGGACTCGGGTACGGTCCCTTGGTGTGTAGCCAAGTTCGGAAAACAGCTTACACATCAACAAAACAAGCAGAACTAACGGCTCAAGCGGACCCTTCCAAAAGCTCTAGTGTGGAAGTACCCTTAGAAGCTAACTACAGCCTAATCACACAATACAACAGCAAAAAACAATCCCAACAAGCAACTCATTACAGACAACCGATGTAAAGACTGCCAGTCAACCTATTTAAGAGGAAGAGACAAGGGCGAATGAAGGAAGATGCACAACACAACAAAATGAACACAATCAGTTCAACACTTTCTCAAATGTATGTACTCAGTTTCATAGTAGTTTGAGAAATAACCAATTTCGGATGCATGAATAATGTTCATATGCAGAACTATTCACAGGATAGACACTGTGAAATCATCAGGGAGCCATTCCAGGGTGGCTCAATTGTGCTCCTTCATATTTGAGAAAAGACAATGCTGGTTTTATTTCAAAACACAAGTGTCATATGCAAGTCCTGCTGAAAAACACTGGAGAAAACAGCATCAGTGTAACAGAATGGATGTAACAGGTCATTGGAATGGAGGTTGTTAATATAAGGTCAGAACTGAACTTATCATACACATCTGGTGAAATATACTTCATATCAATTTTAACAGAAATTCTGCAGTTGACCAATCCATGCTCTACAATCAACACATACAATGTCTATTAGCTCTTCTATTAACTGTACATTATAATGTCACTGCTGTTCAAAACAACTCATTACATTATATTGTTCGCTGCAGTGTTGGTAGCCAAATAAAGTAATCCATTACAGATTACTCATTACTTCTCTTAAACTTTTACTCAGTACTGTATTGGAAAAATAATCACATTACTAACTACTTTACTTCTTCAGTAGCCAGACTGAAAATCTACACAGTGTATCATATCAACACTCACATATATTTTGTTTGTCATTTATTAATATGGTTTAACGCACAATCAATGTAACACATACTGGCACAAACATGTGGAAGAGAAAAAGTAATCAGAGATGGTAAGAAATGCAGGGGTTAGATGGGTAAGGAAGCAGAAATTAGAGATTGGACAGGAGTTCGTTGACAATGACATCATGCAAACATGGGAGGCAGCTCAGGAAGAATTTATTTAACTGGATGGAGATATAATCATGTAACTATATTACAGTAATGTGATACAAATATAAAAAATGCAATTACTTCTTTCTGTTAGTAGTTACTATCAATTTAATGAGATTACTAATGTAATGTAATGTAATAATTTGTAATGCATTATTTAAACAATGGTTATCTCTTGGTAAATAATACAAACATTTTAGAAAGTTGGAGCAAAGTGGTCATATCACACACAGAAGGTGCACACCACCCTTAAATGTCTAGATTCTGCCATCTATGTAGTGCATAATTACAGAAGCGCACTGCATTCACAAACGATCTTTTCTCATAATTATGAGATCTTTTCTCTTTATTACGATATAAATGAGTAGGTTATAATTGCAAGATAAGGTGTGCAATGTTATTTTTCCTTTGTGAATGCAGTGCGCTTTCTTGCATAACTGCTCTTCTAATAATTTAAAACATGATTATGTGATTGTGTAAGCGATCACATATTATTCTTTAAGGTGTTATTATTATTATTATTATTGTTGTTGTTGTTGTTGTTGTTGTTGTTGTTCTGATGATTTTTGGTGACTTAAATCCACCCACAGTTTTCTGAGAAACTATTTATGGATTAAAATGGTCTTTCTTATTTTATAAGCTCTGATACTCAGAAGTGCAACTAAGAGAAAACTTTTTCGTTTGAGTGATTAGATTTAGCTACACAAACAATGAACCAGCAATCTAGTATCAAGACAAAGTAAACAATGCTAAGGTAGCTTGCAAAGATGGTTCATTCTACACATATTTTGCATAATTGATTACAGCACAAGCCAGATATGAAATTTTATTTGTACGAATGCAGGCAAGCTGCTAGCTAGTTAAGTTATCTGAGCAAGCCATATTACTAATGTTAACTCTGTGTGTAAATATCTGCTCATATGTAGCCAATAGGACACTACAGTACACTTCAGATAATTAATCACAACCATTTGCCACTGTTGGTTTGGTTTCAAAAGTCAGTTATGAAATTAAAATGAGTGGAAATGTTTTCAGTTGAATGTTAGACTTCTTAGCTACATGAAATGCCCATAACACTAAGCAAAATGCCTCTGCTGAAATGTGTCAGACATTTCACGCCAGTTACTTCAAAAATGCCCAACAGTAAAGCAACAGATCAATCTTTCCAATAACTCTCTTTTTTTTACATTTTTAAAACAGGCAACTCCAAAAACATTCAACCAACCTCTTTCAAATGTATGTAGTGACAAACACAATATGCTCTGTGGTGCTATGTTATTTGTTATGACAGAGATGTTGAAAAAGCTGTGACTGAAAAAGCTGTGAATATAATATGGCTATATATATCCTTTTGCAAAACACGTGTAGCGATAATACTATGACAGAAACATTAAAAAAGTCCTTCACTTCAGGTGGCTTTGTTATGTGTGCTCACGACAAACCACGTGTGTACACATACTGTATTTAACAAAATATACAAGAATACACCAACAAACCTACATAAGAACATCTCTCATACCTAAATCAAATGTACTGATTAACAAACATCTGCTGTGTTTTGGAGACATAGAGAATGCATATATATGTGATACATGTGCATCCCTGTCCCTGCAGAGGAGACTGAGTAATGTAATGATACAGATGTCTCTATTTATTTTTTGAATTTGCTGTGCTGTTCATTACAGGAATGTTAGTCAGCTCAGATATCAACTCAATTCAACTGGCACACTGTTTCCCTGTAATATTGTTGTCATTTTCATCTACAGAATACGCGAGAATACACCAACAGATAGCCCTCAAGCCTTCATAGAATGTATGTATTAACTAAAATCAGCTGTGGTGTTGAGACACAAAGGATGAAAATGGTTATGGTATTTGTCCAAAGTGAAAAAAAAAAAGAAAAAAAAACATCATGCACGATACAACAAAATGTTTATAACAGTATTATTGCAGATCATAGTAAAATGAACAATAATTGTATTAACTATGATAATATAAAGACTGTAGGGCTTGTAACAAATATAGAAGAATGACATATGAGTTCTAAAGAAGTCAGTCTTTAAACGCTTTGTGATACTCTTTGAATGTACCATGGCTGTCACTTGATCGAATAGTACTAGGTAGGTCATTCCACCACAGAGATGCCACTAATGAAAAGAGTCTTTATTGTCTTGCTGTGGCATGAAGGTAAAGGCAACAGACGCCCTTCAGAGGAACTGAGTAGTCAAGCTCTTCATATATCTCGACAAGATGCATTGCACACAATGAAGTGACACCAACAATTCATTTTGAACATTGACAGATTAATATTTTAATAGCAGAGTGTGTGGGTCAATGGTCTTAGAGAATTTCTGCCCTACGCCTTGTTAAATTATATTTACTGCTTATCCAACAGGTGGTAGGAGAGTCAAACCTTTCTTTCATAGGGTGAAGTGTTAACATCCATGTAATTACATAGGTTGCGGTATGCAACGTCCAACTGCTGTTGTGGTGCAATCACATTCACATTTTTTTGGAGGAAATGCATCTCTAGTTTTGACTGACACAAGTTATCATTGCCTCTATACCAACTGAAATTCAATGGAACATTTTAGTAAATACAGAGACGAATACAATGATGAATACAGTGTTACAGTGAATACAGTGAGGAATCTTTGGATGGTAATTATGCAAGACTGATGCAGCTAGCCCATGTTGACAGCTTATTGTGGTCTGGAAACATTCCACCGAATTCATACTAAGCTAGGGCTATAGCTAATGAGCACAGATCCAAATTATACTGACAGTAAATAGATCAGCTTGTAGCTCAACATGGATAATGAGCTCACAACAGTTTAAAAAAATAATAGACACAGAATCTCCCAGAAACCAAGGACATGTTGTAATGTTCAGATTTCAAATGAAGGCATTTCCACTTTGCTATAACCTCAACCCACTCCCAACAAACATTGGTAATTACATTTCTTACATTTTATTTTGAAGACCCTACAATGTGTCAGAGGGGAAAAAACATGCCATCCATAAGAATGAATGATACAAAATGTTACAGAGGGCAGGGGCAGATAGCTTCACCAACCTCCTAGTCATATATTACCTCACCCCATCCTTCTATGCATGTGCACATGAATGATTCTCTTAAGTACTTTTTAGCTTCTATGACATATTTGCTTATCAGAAGCAACTGTGTACTTGTTTTCTTTTAAAGTTATCACCGGTTGAGTCATGTTTTATTTTGGCTTGTGTTGAGGTTAAGTGACTTGTTGTGGGCTTAGCAACCCTGCAGAAGGATAGACATTAATATGCTATTTAATACATCTGAGACCTGGGCATCACCAGTGTTAGTCATACATCTGTTCATGCTGTGGGTTTCCTTATTTGCAGAACAACAACATCTTCATACGTTCACCTTTCATCTTTCTTGATCAATATAAATTAAACAAACATGCACAGGAACACCAGGAAGAGTATCAGACTAATGGGCACTGGCAAGACTGAACGTATTCATTGTTGCACTCTCTGTACTGATAATGTAAAATGTATCCATTTAGATAACATATAAACTACTAAATTAAATGAAATTAAATAAAGATAAAATAAACTATTTGTGTTTGGTGTACTTTTTCCTTGTATCGCTTCTCTCATATTCGCAGATTTGCTTTTCGTGGACTTTTCTACATGTCATGAATTCATTGTCTTCATTCTTGATGGCTATCTACTTTCTCCTTCCATTGGTTGAGAGCACCACCACATTTCAGAGCATTTTTGCAGGTCTTCATAGCATAATTTAAGACGCCCAACAGATCAAATTTCTTTACAGGTCTGTTATAATCCATTCAAGAGACATGGCCTAGCCAGCGTAGATGGATTCTGACCAGCTTAAGCTCTGTGTCTTCCACTCCTTTTCTTATCAGTACCTCTTCAATGTAATTATCCCATCTTACCTTTATAATAGCCCAGAGATGGCGTTGTTGAATTGTATGTAGTTTTCTGACTTGATGATGATACAGTGTACAAGTTTCACTTCCATACATTAGTAGTAGTGGATAGGACATTGATTGTAGACTTTGCTCTCAGTCGTAAGTTCATAAGAATCAAACACTCTCTGATGTAGCCTTCCAAATGTGCATTACGTTCCTTGGAAGCATGCTGCCAGTTCCTCCTTCTCGGAGCAGTCATTTGTTACATAACTTCCAAGGTATTTGAAACGACTGACATTTATCAATCTGGTGCCATCAATAAAAAAGTCAGTTTCAGGTCCGATACACATAGCAGTGTTAATTTGTAAACCCATCTTTTAAGCCTGGTCTTTATAGGCTTCTAGTAGGCTAGTAGTTATAGTCCAGAGGATGTAGCCTATCACAAAAAATTGCTATGTCATCTGCATACTGAGCTTCTCTGATTTACTCAAATGTCAGAATTGTTTGTTTTCGACTTCAGCCCTCGAAGGTCAAATAAAGCACTATCATGGCGAAAATGAAATCTAAAGCAATGGGGATAAATTTAGTCTGGGTAAAGTCAGACTACTCTGTTATCATTGGAGTTATTGTCTTTTTTTGGACTATAGGCCTACTGATAAAAAAGATGGTACTTTTATTATTACTAGTACATAAAATCAATCATAAACTTAAACTGATTTAATCACGTTCACTATAGTGCAGTGAATCCACAGCTAGAGCTAAGCCATGAAAAAAAGGGCCCTTGGTCCAAATGTACATTTTTGACAACACAGTCCCTATCCTCTATTTCCTCAAATTGTTGTATGTTCATCAGGTAGAAATCGATTGTGAAGTCTAGATGGGTCTGTAAGAATTCTGGCATGCGTCTGTGCTACTCAACTGTAGGCTGTAGGTTGGCTTGTAAAAATGTAGTAGTACGGCCTTGTAATGCCATTCACTGAAATGTATAAAAATGATTGCAACATTTTGATCTACGATTGCAATTCATTATAATTTTTCAGCTGATTTGTAGTGCTGCTGCAGTATTCTCTGGAGGTCTGCAGGTTTGAGCTGTAGGAAATTGATGACTTGTTTGCCTCTCCAACCACGTTGAGG
Source organism: Clupea harengus (assembly GCF_900700415.2). Taxonomy (NCBI): domain Eukaryota; kingdom Metazoa; phylum Chordata; class Actinopteri; order Clupeiformes; family Clupeidae; genus Clupea; species Clupea harengus. The sequence continues at coordinate 22,532,823 of NC_045153.1, read as the reverse complement.
ACTACATAGAATTTGTAGCCTATTTACTGCCTTCCTATTTGTCTGCCTTTTTTTCTTCTCGTTATTAATGTTAGTATTAAGTAACTTTCGTCAGATAGGCTATGCAATATTATTTCCACACTGTTTCTTTTAGAAAGAAAAAGATCACAGAGCCATACTCAGATATGGCCTCCTAGGCTTACAAGTCAGACTGAAAGCGTTTACAAGAGAGCACCGAAAAACATAGGCCTGACTATTTCATCCATAAAACGTGAAGTCTGATTTACTCATACTCCGAGAAGGACTTCCGTTTCCAAATTTTCCGTTTTGCTCCTCCTCTCTCTTTTTCCTCCACTGACTAGTGGCGGTCACAATCACTTCCTGTAGCAGAGAGCAATGATGGCGGTCACAAGCTTACGGCTCCTTTTGATAGCAAGTCGATAAATAGAGGCTATTTACCGGCTTTTTCATGGAGGCGAAGAAAACTTGCCTTCCACCAAAAGCGGGACATATTTAATTTATTAATATTCGTTCAGGTCTATAGCAGTATAGCCTCGCAGCTTGTATTTTCGCTTTCAAACGCTTTATCTTGGCTTGTTATTTTAAAATGGCTCCGGTGCAGATTGGCGCTGATGGCCAACTGGTCCCAGCCGGGGGTCCGACCACAGCAACACAGCCACCTCCCCCGGGTACACCGGCGACCCAAGGTGTTCGACTTAGTCTTCTCATCGAATTCCTTCTCCAGAGGACCTACCATGAAATTAACCTTTTGGCCGAGCTGTAAGTAACATTTGCGGTCCCTTCAGTGAAGTTGGTTCACTTGAGGGAACACGCACGACCGTGCTCACATTCATTGAATATTGTTAGCTAGCTGTAAGTTAACGTTAGCTGGTTCGGTTGGAGTCTCAGTTAGCCAGTAAGCTAACTCATTCAAAATAGTATTAGCTAACGTTTAGAATGAGTCCTAAAAACTACACGATCCAGTGATGACTAATGATTAAACGAACTGTTATTGTATGTTAGCTAAGGTTATCGCGTGACGTTTTTGATTCAAGTGTTGTACTAGCCACTAATCGTGTTCATTGATTCAGTGATAATGACATACAGTGATCTCATGCAACAGTATGCTAAGAATCAACATAGCTGATTATTATTGAATTGAATGAATGAATGAATGGATGATTATTGTACACAGTTTTTCTAATGCAATGCCATGGCTGACTTGTGTAACGTTTATAGCCATTCATTTCCCTAATTTCAGACACCTGTCTGCTATTATGGCCTTCACATTGAGGTGCTCATAGTAGGAAGGTGGGGGTCTTCACTGTGGGTGCTTTAATTCCATTTGAAAGGATGAGAGTAGAATACAGTAGATCACAGATTAATTATAAATAGGCCATGTGTAATGTATGGTGTGGTTTGTTGAGGTCATGAGGCCATACAGTGATCGTCATCCATCTACTAACTTATTTTTCAATATCTTTCTCCCGTGTTCTGCTGTGGCCTGGGTGGAATTAGGCCCAGCTTTCTGATAATGAACATGGGGTCAGTTTGTACCATCACTGATGTCAAGGGGCAAAAGTGCATCATCATAGTGGAGTAGACAGATGTGGCCCTCATGGGGATAATTGGGGTTCTGCAGTGAGTCTGCATTATGGGGCCATGATTGGATTGTGACCGTTACATGCAGAGACTTTGAGCTGAGCCGGAATGTAGGCCTATTTGAAGTTCATTTAATCAAATGGAAAATCATTTGTCCTTGCCCCAGAACCGCTGTGATATAGCCATCCTATGTCATCATTCAATTAAGAATGTGTGTGTGTGGTCTCGTATGAATTTGGTCCACAGCTGAATTCTGGCTTGGGTCTATTATTGCCAAGCCAAGTCTGCATGTTGCACATGTTTATTTATTTTGTGTTTGTATTTCATACAGGCTGCCCAGAAAGACAGACATGGAAAGGTGAGCAAGTGACTCTTACTGACATTTATATCATCATGTCCGGTTCTTTGTAGAGGTTATTTATTTGGATCATAACACGTAATAACATATTTCTGTTGTTGCACACAGGAAAATTGAGATAGTGCAGTTTGCGAGTCGCACCAGGCAGCTGTTCGTCAGGCTGCTTGCTCTCGTGAAATGGGCGAGCAACGCAGGGAAGGTGGAGAAATGTGCGGTATGTGAATCCTCATTGTCATTTCATGCAAGTGTAAAATCTGATGACTTGCTGCAGTAGCGTTTGACTCATGATTGCAGGAGAATGAGATGAAATGCTAAGACCTGTTCCCATGCCAACAGATGATCTCCAGCTTCCTGGATCAGCAGGCCTTTCTCTTCGTAGACACGGCAGATCGCCTGGCATCGTTGGCACGGGATGCCCTGGTACATGCCCGATTGCCCAGCTTTGCCATACCTTTCGCCATTGATGTGCTGACCACGGGCTCCTACCCACGTCTGCCCACTTGCATCAGGGTGAGTGCGTTATCTATCTCTAGCTTAGGGAACCCTTTTAACAGTTGGCAGTTCCTAGGGTGTGTTAATCTGAACTAATTAGCTGCCAAGTTAAACTTAGGTATTTAGGGGCCAAGCAGAGAAGCACCTGCTCCTTTTATGATATTTATAAATTGAGGAGACTAACATCAGATAGATGACTAGCTATCATTTCATGCCAATGGAACTCTGCCATTTAAATTGTTTAAAAGTTCTTTAAGCTAGCATAGCAACTAGGCAACCATAGCAATCAGGAAACACTGTTTGCTGCATAGCCTGATTCAAAGTATAATTTCTCAAAATCAGCTCACCAATAAAAGACAGTCTCGTGTTCAAAGCGATCACAAAAACTTGCAGATGATGCTAAATGGCTTCACATAGACATTAAACAATCCTAAGAGAAATAATGGGATACCAATGGGGCAAGGGCTTACTCTGATATCAATGTAGTGAATGAAGGGGGAGAATTCCCCCCCTTTATTCAACAGTTAGATCCGGTCGAACAATTAATTAATTTCTGATTGGACAAGAGGCATTCAATATGTGGGGATATCCTGGCACGTCTCCACGCACGACTCTTCTTCTTCTCTTCTTCGCTAGTAATCACTCCGCGTTTGATCTACTTTAACCATTCAATTATACATCAACATTCCATTCATTCAAAGCGAGAGAGCAGAATAGCAGGCAGATCTTTTTTTAAAGTTGCATTTTTTTAAGTTTTCGAGTGTGGAAAGGAAGAAAATGGAGTAGGGGGAAGGTACAAATGAACGTTAAAAACAGGCGAGTGTACAAATGCACGTCACGTAAAAACAGGTGTGTGTACAAATGAACGTGTACAAGTAACCTCTCTGACTCAACACTCGGTTGGAACTATTTTGTGGAGAAGATAATGAATCATCAAAATTGAACGAAATGAAAGAAGTCAAAATATAGAAAATATGTTATAAAAAAGCAATATGAAACGAGTGACAGTGGGGTGGGTAAAGGATATCCATCCTCCAGCCTTGTGCATAGAGCCAAATCACAACCGTAAGCATGTCCTTTACTGACCTCACACTCACTTGTCCTATTGTATTTTATGAAGTAAATAAATGTGAAGGTAATATTAGGTTTGCATGTGTGTTTGTGTGACTCATAAGCAGACAGGCAGCTTTGTTAAGGCACGCTTCTCTAAATCTGTCCCGAGTGGGAGGCAGCAGGTGGAGATTGCTCTAATTCATGCTAATTAAGCTAATTAAAAAGTGTTGTCGTGACTCTTTGATAACACTCGCTAGCCTTTTCTCTCTGTCTTGGTGACTCACATTTTCTCTCTCTCTCTCTCTCTCTTGTCTGCTCCTCCCACGGGGAAGCGTTTTGATGTTTTCTCTACACTTTGTGATGACTGCTTTTTAATAAGTGTTCCTGCTTGTGTGTGTCATTATCAAGCCGAGTGTTGAAGAGACTTTAAATGCAGGTGCATGCGTCCGTCTGTCTGTCTGTGTCTGACTGTCGGTTCCTTCATCCTCAGGACAAGATCATTCCTCCAGACCCCATCACTAAGGTCGAGAAACAGACCACTCTGAACCAGCTCAACCAGATACTGCGGCATCGGCTCGTCACCACTGACCTGCCCCCTCAGCTGGCCAACCTCACTGTCGGTAAGTGCCACATCATCACACCCAAAACTCCTCTTCACCCACATATCATCATCATCATCATCATCGTCATCGTCATCATCTCCACCTGCAGTCTGGGGCACAGCATGGCCTTTGGGGTAAATCTGTGTGAACAGGTTGTCTACCTGATATGTGGGATGAGTAGATGGGCTTGCATGGTGGTGATATAATAATGGTGCCCTGAGATTTGTGAATATCTTAATGTTGTCTACAGTTTCCCTGGGTCATCATTCTTTATTTAGGGTTGTTAAATCCTAATGTAAATAGGGTGCTTGGTTGTGTATGTACATTTATGATTGTGTGTGTGTGTGTGTGTGTGTGTGTGTGTGTAGCCAATGGACGAGTGAAGTTCCGTGTGGAGGGGGAGTTTGAAGCCACGCTGACAGTGATGGGAGACGACCCCGACATTCCCTGGAGGCTCCTTAAGCTGGAGATCCTCGTGGAGGACAAGGAGACCGGAGGTGAGGATGCAATGAGGGCCGCTATCACACCCAGGACAGAGTAACAGACATGGCAAAGTCCTCTCTCCTCTCCTCTTCTCTCTCCTCTCCTCCTTGCCTCTCCGCTCCTCTCCTCACCTCTCTTCTCCTCCTCGCCTCGCCTCTCCTCCTCGCCTCTCCTCTCCTCCTTGCCTCTCCTCTCCTCTTCTCTCCTCTCCTCTCCTCTTCTGTCCCCTCTCCTCTCCTCTCCTCTCCTCTCCTCTCCTCCTCGCCTCAGTCACCACAGGTGGTCTGAGTCGCCCTTGCCAACCCATATTCTTTTTATGTTTCTAGCAATCAACTGCTGCCATGGTATTTGTGATTAACAGAGGCAAAGAGGACATTGATGTATTGACACTTTATGTAAAGCACATTGTGTTGCCCGGTGTATGAAATGTGCTAGAGAAATATAGTTGAACTTCATTTGTTTTCAGTGGCGGACAGGTTGCATTTAGTATGCCTTGGTGCCTGCCTCGTTTAGCCTTTGTGAAGGTCCATCAGTAGTGCGGAATACAACTCTTTAAAAAAAGTAAAACCTTTGAGTGCCATGTCAGTAGCCAGTATGTTGTGATTAGGAGTACATCAGATTGTGTTCCTAAATGTTTGAATTGCTAAACGCATTTGTCTTCTCAAGGGAACGACACCCCATTTTTATGGCAGCAGTGTAAGTCAGAGAAAATGCTCTTGATGCTCTGTAGTCTAAACCCATGTGCTGCGTCAGAGAAAAATAGCAGGAATGTGCTGCCACCTGTTCAGTATCAAACACTCGTCTGCCAGCTCCTGGCTCGTGTTGTTCTTCTGATGCGGTACGATGCCGTACTCTTTCATACGGTCCCTTCCTGGACTGCTTTTTAAATGACTCATGAATTTCGCCGCCAAACTAGACGGTAATAGTGCAGTATTGATTTGTGTGTGTGTGTGTGAGGGTGTGTGTGTCCCACACCCTGGAGAGGCAGACAGTGCTTGAAAAGAGGCCCAGTGATTACAAGCCTCTAATCACGGGAGCACTGTGGAGAAAAGCTGCTCCTCATAGGGGTTTTTGTGGAGCCCACTGTAATATTAATGTGTGATTAATGAGCCAGGCTGCAGTCGTCTCCCGCTGGCCAGCATGGCAGCCCTCCAGCTTCCAATGCGTAGCAGCCGGGCCCCCTTTCATCCTCTGAATATCAGCTGGTCCCCCACACCACACACACAGATGAGAGAGAGAAAGAGAGAGAGAGTTATGTGTCTGTGGACATAGCGCGTTGTCTGGTTGAAGCACTGCGCTGTTCTATTGTAGTGATGACTTCATGATCTGAGGATTGAATGATTGTAGTCACTCCATGTGTGTCCTGCTGTGTGTTCTTTAATGACTCTCTTTCTTTCTTTCTTTCTTTCTTTCTCTCTCTCTCTCTCTCTCTCTCTCTCTCTCTCTCTCTCTCTCTCTCTCTCTCTCTCTCACAGATGGCAAGGCCCTCGTCCACAGCCTGCAGGTGAACTACATCCATGAGCTTGTGCAGTCACGTCTCTTTGCTGATGACAAGCCCTTACAGGACATGTACAACTGCTTGCGTATCCTTTTCAGAACCCCACTTCACATTGTGTGTGTGTGTGTGTGTGTGTGTGTGTGTGTGTGTGTGTGTGTGTGTGTGTGTGTGTGTGTGTGTGTGTGTGTGTGTGTGTGTGTCTGTGTGTTAAAGAGAGTAAGAGAAAGAGTGTCGAGGTAGGGAGGCAGACTACAGACATCAATATAAGGAGAGAGAGAAAGGGAAAAAATCAGAGAGCGAGTGAGTCAGGCCGGTCGAGAGACATCCACACAGGTGTCCAGCAGAGACAGCCAGAGAGAGAGGCTGGCTGTGAAGAGAGATGGAGAGACTGTATGGGCTGTGGTCCAGCACTGGCTGCAGTAGGATCAGTGGCCGTATTGACCCAGCGGGGCTCCAGTGGAATAATCTGCATTCGTATTAACTGCATTCCACTTTGCACAGTGTCTGGCGTCTAGTTTTGTTTCACCCCTCCTGCCTCAACAGGGAATCAAAGGTGACCTGTCTAATGGGCATTTTTATGCGTCGCAGTGTCACTTCAGCCAGAGAGTAGACATGCCGTCTTACAGTATCTAGTGCAGCATAGAGCTGTTGGAGGACTAGTGGTCCTGCTGAACATTTGAAGGGAGTTTGAGTGGAGCTCTAAGACCTTTGTTGACTGCTGTCAGACGTCTCTATCGAGCTGCAGTTAGTCGTTGCCCCCAGAACTGTGTGGATGAGCATGGAGGGTTTGGGCTGAGTAGGAGTTTTAGTGGCTGGGTCGATAAGCATGCACCCCATCCCCCACACCCGCGCACCCCCTTCCCCTCCTCGTGGTCGCCTAATTAAAAGCTCTGATGTGCCTTTTTGGCGCTGGCGTGTGAATCCTGATGATCTGCTGCTGCTGTTGTTTTTGCTGCTCTGCGCCGTGATGTGCCTCCAGGGATGGGGAGCCGCTTAAACGACTTGAGTAGCAGAATGGAGAGGGGGCTCTTATCACTCCCTCCCATCGGTCCAGCGCTCTCTACGCAGAATGGATTTTATTCCGTGAAGTATTGAAAGGCACAATTCGCTCTGTACTGTGGAACAGGGAAGAACATGTTTCATCTTGCAGCAGTGTTTTATTTTTAAGTTTTTTTCTCCTGACACAAAGTAGAATGAAGGAATAATTTGTTTAGGGCATTTGAGGCTCCCCAAGAAATACATTGTGCTGGTGGTTGTTAAGGAAGTGTCTCCCAAGTTTGTTAGGTTCTCTGCTGTCTGAGGTCCTACTGTGTTGGTATTGTCTTTCCTCTAAATGAGGCATTAGAGGTAGGTCTGCCAGTCCCGACGGTGCCTTCCTTGACCTGGCCCCTCTCAGACTCCTTCTGCCTGTCGCTGCAGCTGGAAGTGCTCCACTCGCAGACCCTCATGCTGGTCCGAGAGCGCTGGGGAGACCTGGTGCAGGTGGAGCGCTACCTCCCCGCCAAGTACCTCATCCTCTCCGTCTGGAAGTAAGGATCACCATCATGACCATCACTACCACCACAGTCTGCTTAACAACGAGAAAAGCATTAACTCGCACTAACACTGGATAGTAATGATCTCCTTTATATATTGACGTAATTTGTGTGTACAGTTCAAAAACCAGTTGACTAATACTAGATTTTTATGATGTCTTTTTTTTATGCCCAACAACCGTAAAAGCTTGAATTTCACGTTGACACTAACCTATACAGGATATTGATGATATGCCTTAACCATGGCATTCCTCACAATGTACTTTTTTCCCAAAGGTGAACTGGTTGAATGTGGGTTATGAGCAGGAAGATATGGTTTCTAGAAAGCACTACAAACTAGGATTATAAAACTTTTACTTTTCAGGAAAGCAGTGTTTGCTTTATTAAAAGACTTATGATTGCTCTTCTAAATAATAACAATAACATGTGGAAACACATTTTGGGACCTCTATTCAAAGGGTTGACCTAGTTCTAGTGACCAGCCTTCTTATTTTTCATGTATATACACAGATATTTCAGAGAATGTACGGTTGTGAAAATGTCCCTCAAAGGCATGGAAAAGTCACGGAAATGTATTAGTAAAAATGGGTATGAACCCTGTAATTAGAATTAAACCAAATGACCCACATCCAATATGAAAATTGTGGGTAGAGTTTGTGTAAGTGTTCTAAGACGATGCCGACATTAGTCACTAAACTCATTTCTTTTTCCTCCTCACCCCTCCCCAGCCAACAGATTCTGGGCCGAAAGACGGGCACTGCTTCGGTGCACAAGGTCCACATTAAGATTGACGAGAGCGACGGATCCAAGCCATTACAGATATCCCATGAGCCTCCTCTGCCCGCCTGTGACTCCAAATTAATGGAGAGAGCCATGAAGGTGAGCGCCGGGCGTAGCAGGCCGGGCACAAATCATCACAATGACTCAACATGCCGCTGAAGACCTTCAGCCGGTTCAGACAAAATATGGCAGAGACCGGAGACAAGTGCCCTGCTGTCACTGGGCTGTTTTGTGTATACTCAGTGTTTAGATGATGATGGTGTTGGTGATGTAGTGGTTAGTGCCGCTGCCTTCTAAGCGGTCAGCCCGGGTTGGTTTCCTGGCCACTGCAGGATGCCTGTGTTAGTTGGTCTGGGTAAAGCGTCTGCTGAATACCGAAGCGCTCCCTTTTACCTTTACCTTAAGATGGCAAAATTGTGAATGGCATCATAGGTCATATTCATAAATCAAAGTGTGTGAGTCAGCTGATTTACATTTAGATTTGATTTGTATTGAATCTGGACTTGGACAAGGATTGTGCTGAATGTGGAGTTTGTCAAGTCTGAATAGCGTCAATGTGGCAGCTGTTGCTGTTGTCGTATTCCATAAAACTTTTTTAAATGATGTGCTTGCTTTTATTTGGGCCCCGCCTCTTCCTGCAGATTGATCACCTCTCAGTGGAGAAGCTTTTGATTGACAGCGTTCACGCGCGCTCCCATCAGAAGCTCCAGGAGCTGAAAGCCATATTGAAAGGAAATAACCCCAGTGACAACTGTGAGTCCTTTCTTCTATCTTATGCATACACAGATACACCACCCCTTACGCATACACACAGATATACGTACAGAGTACAGACATTTTAATGAACCTTTACTTAAGTAGGCCCTTAAATGAACACAGACCTCACAAATATAGACATGTGAATCTACATAGCCAGATATCACACAGGAATATACTTCTCCTACTGACGTATACTGACTATTGCATACTTGTTGCACATAATCTCATACAGATCCACACATATCCACAGATGCACATATATAATCTCACACACAAACCCATCAGTGTTGAATGTGCTTATGGATTGTGTGCACAAAAACACCAGCAGAATGCTCTACATGTGTGATGAGTGTGTTTGGGTTGGTCTGTGATGAGTGTGTTCTGGTTGGTCTGTGATGAGTGTGTTCTGGTTGGTCTGTGATGAGTGTGTTCTGGTTGGTCTGTGATGAGTGTGTATTTTGTTTGGTCTGTGATGAGTGTGTATTTTGTTTGGTCTGTGATGAGTGTTCTGGTTGATCCATGTGTCCCTCAGCCTTCATCGAGACCGCCCTGCCCACACTCGTCATCCCCATCCTGGAGCCCTGCGGGCGATCAGAGTGTCTCCACATATTTGTTGATTTGCACTCCGGAATGTTCCAGCCAATGCTCTACGGGCTTGGTAAGTAGGCGCAAATTCAAAATGTTTTGGCCAAGGCAAATACTGTTACTAAGGATGCGTTTCTACCACTGTTAATTACTATCAAATTCTGAATTTAATGAAATGCTATTCATAGCAGTTTTTGATATGTTTCGCAATTCCCCATAAAACATAGACCTTACGTGATTAGCATGGCAGCCCCAGATGTTATTACCTGTGCTCATTACCATTGACTGACCAACTCTCAACTGATTGATCTTCTCCATTCCAGATCAGCCAATGCTGGATGACATCGAGAAGACCATCAACGATGACATGAAGCGCATCCTTACCTGGCTTCAGCAGCTCAAGTAAACACACGCGCACGCACGCACGCACGCACGCACGCACGCACGCACGCACGCACGCACAGCATTGGCCTCATTTCATTGTCCATTGCTTTTATTTTCATTAGAGCTAAAAGGTCTCCAATCATTCCCAAAGGAGGAGGTTAAATTCAGGCCTATGACTAAGCTTGTTCTCTGAAAGGTTCTTGTCTGCTCACCCACAAGTTTATTATGTGATTGCGTTCTTCATAAGAGGTTTTTATTATTCCGGTCATTTTTGGCACTTTTTCAACTCCCATGGTTTTTACGATGTCAATTCCATTGCAGCGATAAGAGTTCTGTCGTAATGCTTTGCAATATGTTTGTCCTCGCCTAATTAATATGCCCCCTGGTTTTGTTTTACTTGCCGTTTGTATATTAAAAAAACAGAACAACAACCAAATCATTATGCAATACAGCTAAATGCCTATAACCATATTGTATATCAGATCATGGTAAAATCAACAATAATAATATAAAAACTTGTAGGGCTTGTAACAAATACATCAAAATGACAGATTAGTTCTAAAGCGGGGAGTCTTTAAACGTTTCGTGATGCCCTTTGAATGTACCATGGCTCTCACTTGAGCAGAAACGATTGAGTAGGTCATTCCACCTCCGAGGCACCTCTAATGAAAAGAGTTTTGATTGCCATTTCTTTCTGTGGAGAGAAGGCAAAGACAACAGACGTTCTTCAGAGGAACGAAGTAGTCGAGTTCTTCCTATGGCACACAATAAATGGAGACCCTCTACTCATTTTGAACACCGACTGATTCATATTTTAATAGCAGTGTGTGTGTGTTGTCTGCCTATCAGTGGGTTATTGCTGTTAGAGAATCACTGCCCTCTGCCTCGTTAGATGATATTTATTGCTCATCCAACAGGTGGTAGGACAGTGAAACGTTGGCATCCACGTAATTGCATAACTTAAAGTATGCAATGGCTGACTGCTGTTGTGGTGCAATCACATTCGCATTTTCTTGCGGAAATGCATCTCTAGTTATATTCGTGGCGACCCCAGCCTTCAGAGTCCTCAGTGTTCCAGACATTTTAATGTGAATTGTCCATTTATCACCTCTTATTTTCTGCTCCTGTGAAAAGTCGGTGTGTGAGCTTTGCTTGGGCGCTGACATTTCTTAAGAGCGTCCAGCCCAAGAATAGACTTACTCAGCCTGTATTATCTCAGGGGTCCTGACGGGTGGTAATCTGTGATTCGAATCTAGCAGTCTAGCACTTGCACAAGCCCATCTTTAACAGAGGTAGTGCTTTTCTGTGAAAAGGTGCAAATGACCTTTCTTCAGTTCCATTAGATTACTGTCCTCTGTGTTTCAATGTGTGTGCCTTTTTAATGATGGATAATATCTGCAATCTCTGTGTTTTATGCTTGGTTGCTCAAGTGTTGATTAGATTTGCCTGTAATCAATACTAATACTAATACTGTGTGTGTGTGTGTGTGTGTGTGTGTGTGTGTGTGTGTGTGTGTGTGTGTGTGTGTGTGTGTGTGTGTGTTCAGGTTCTGGTTGGGGGAGCAGCGGTGTAGGCAGTCCGTGAAGCATCTTCCCACCCTGTGCTCAGACACACTCCACCTGTCAAACTCCGCCAGTCATCCAGCAGGCAGCCTATCAAAACATAAACTCTTCATCAAGATGACCCGCATTCCTCAGTATTACATAGTAAGCACAGCACCTCCCTCAACAGCTCAGAGATGACCAAAACACATTTAATGAAATGAATCCATTTGGAATTATTATATGCTGTGTATACAGATGTGATAAATTATTGGGACACTTGTTTTGTTTTGAGTTGATATGATCTGTTTATATGACATTTTGGTACAATCTGCCACACAACAGTATTAACCTTTTCAAATAGTAGCCATTAACACATGTCTAGTAGACGAATAACCAGTCTTAGTGTCCTTTTTGATTGGTATGACGGATGTAATGATTATGCCCTCTACACACCCTCAACCTGCTCGACCTTTAACCCCCCCCCCCAGGTGGTGGAGATGTTCGACGTGCCCAGCTGCCCCACGGAGCTGGAGTACAAGTATTACTTCCTGTCGGTGGGCCAGGATGACAGTGGCGATGACGGGCTGCCCTGCGCCCTGCTGCTGCAGCAGTTCAAGCCCAACCTGGAGGAGCTGGCGCAGGACCTCTCCTCGACCCGAGGGCTGCGGCCTGGCACCAAGAGGAAGGTAGGTGGCACACGCCCTCAGCGCTCACATGTATGCGTGTCGGGCCACGTGTCCATCAGTATCGCCTACGGTGAAAAGCTTATTAGAGCGTATGTGACCGCAGGCACTTCACAAGAATAGAGAATGTTGCCCACTGGCCCACCACTGTCTCGTCAGTACCAAGAGGAAAGTGGGTATCCTATACCCTTAGCCCTTTCCACACAGACATGGTCTCACACACTCTCTTTATGAACACTGCAGAAACTGGAGATCTAACCAAGTGTTATATTTAGATTCTAAATCTAGTTGGTCTTGTTTTTAGTATAAATAGATTATCTAGTGTTTTCTAACGAAGATCCTTTGACATAATTAAAGTAAATGTCTTGAGTTTTTGTTAACCGGATACAAGGACCCTGTCTCTCAAACGTACACTTCAAGGGTACAGGCTTGCTGTGAAATCTCTTTGAAAACAGCTAGCAGCCGAGATACATAAAAAGCATGAACGACTTAAAATGGAGTCAGAGGCAGAATGGAGGCAAAATGGAGTTCTGGAGCAAAGATGTTTCTAGTGCTCTACCTTTAGCCCTCTCTGTCTGTCTAATGTTGAAGGGTTGCCTCAGCCTTGTGGAGAGCAACATTGATTAGGTGTGTGTGTGTGTGTGTGTGTGTGTGTGTGTGTGTGTGTGTGTGTGACAGCTGTCTGGGGAGCAGGCAGCCATTGAGCCCAAGAAGCCCAAGCGCTCGGGGGAGATGTGTGCCTTCAACAAAGAGCTGGCCCACCTGGTGGCCATGTGCGACACCAACATGCCTCTTATTGGCCTGCGCTGTGAGGTAAGGCACTTGTGTGTGTGTTTGTCTGTACAGTTCTGACTTCATGCTTGTAGTGTACGTAACACACTTGTTACATATGTTTGTCGTGTGTGTTTGGCTCTCCTGAGTGTGTATCTTCTCTTCTCCTCTCCCAGCTGAGCAACATGGAGATTCCTCATCAGGGTGTTCAGGTGGAGGGAGACGGCTGCAGTCACGCCATTCGCATCCTCAAGTGAGTCTCGGAGCCACAGGATGACACATTTCATGGTCACATTTCAGTCACCCAATGTTTCTAAATGAAGCCGATCAGAAAGTTGAGGTCACCTGCAAATGCCCAGACGACATTTTTTTCTTTTCTTCTTCTGTGTTCTGTAGGGTTCCACCCAGTAAAGGAGTGTGCGAGGAGACCCGGAAGGCTCTGGATCGTTCTCTGCTGGACTGCACCTTCAGGCTGCAGGGCCGGAACAACCGCACCTGGGTGGCCGAGCTGGTCTTCTCCAACTGCCCCCTGACCAGCACCTCCAGCAAAGAGCAGAGTGAGCAGCAACCCAGTCCTGTTTTCTTCTTCTTCCTACTGCACTATTTCTATTTTACTCCAACTCTACTCTGTGTTCTACTCCCCTGCTGTGTTCCACTCTGCTCCAGAAACACCCTCCGGCATTTCCTGGATTGCCCCAGTTCTCATGCACCTCTAACCTTTTGTTTGTCTTAGTTTTACTGCCATTTTCTTGGGGAAATACCCCAGTATTTTCTCAGCCATTCATATCTCCCCTTACTGTTCATCCTGCTCTACGCAAGTGGCCTTAGGCAGCCATGTTAAGCCATGGGCTTGGTCTACGACATCTGCTCAGAGTCGCTCAAACAGGTGCTCTTCCTGTGGTTTGGCAGAGGATGTCTCCAAAGCCTGAGTCATAGCCATCAAGACAGAAAGATTAGTGTCTCCGACCAGGTGTTACTCACTGACTCAACTGGCTCAGGTTTCACATCCATCCACAGTCTGTGCTTAAAGTTATGACCGGGGTTGTGGTTCTCTAATAGTATGCTTTGAACACAGGTATTCACTGTGTGTGTGTGTGTGTGTGTGTGTGTGTGTGTGTGTGTGTGTGTGTGTGTGTGTGTGTGTGTGTGTGTGTGTGTGTGTGTGTGTGTGTGTGTGTGTGTGTGTGTGTGTGTGTGTGTGTGTGTGTGTGTGTGTTCTGTCCGTGTGTGTGTTCTGTCCGTGTGTGTGTTCTGTCCGTAGCATCAACAAGACATGTCTATCTGACCTATGAGAACCCGTTGTCGGAGCCAGTGGGCGGGCGCAAGGTGGTGGAGATGTTCCTGAACGACTGGAACAGCATTAGCAAGCTCTACGAGTGTGTGATGGAATTCTCCCGCTGCCTGTCAGGTGTGTGTGACACCATGTTTGTATGTGTGAGCAGAGCACGTGTGTGTGTGTGCCTCCTACTATTCTTCGTGTGCCTGATCTTTAGAAGCCTAGTGTTCTTTCAGAACTGAAGAAAACAATTCTCCCACTGTATGCCATGTGTGTTTGCCTATGTGTGAGTGTGTGCATATGTGTGAGTGTGTGCATATGTGTGTGTGTGTGCATATGTGTGTGTTTGCCTGTGTGTGAGCATATGTGTGTGTGTTTGTCCTACCATTTTCTCTGTCTGTTAACTGGTATAGCCTATTGCAGGAGCTCCCGCACTCTCGTGTGCAGCGAGCTCTATAAACACTGAAAGCGTAAAATCAGATTTACACCCAGACACAGCCGTCCCCTAATGCAGCAAATCAGCCAAAGAGTTTCATTTTCCAAGGTTCATTTAGTTCAGCACTACAGCAACAAGACAAACATCGCTAATGTTCTTTAAGTAGATTTACACAAACCTCTTGTCGAAAGCGCAAAGTAATATTAAGGACATAATATCGATGTTTGATGAAGCGCTATATGGAAAACCCAGTTGAATCATTTTGCTTGTAAAAGTTCATTGTATTGGTGTAGGGGTTTAATTACCTACTTAAATCCTTTTTACGTGTTTCAGTGTAAGATGGGAATAAATCCTGTGCAGGATAGGATCTGTTAGCTGTGTGTGTGTGTGTGTGTGTTGTTTGTGCGTGTGTTGTTTGTTTGTTTGTGTGTGTGTGTGTGTGTGATGTTCATCCTGGCCTCTGGACTGATCTCTGCTGTTGTCCCTGCAGAAATGCCCTCCTACCTGAGTCTGTTCTCAGAGATCAGGCTGTACAACTACCGCAAGCTGGTCCTGTGCTACGGAAACACTAAAGGAAGCTCGGTGAGTTGCCTGGTCGTATGGGAGGAATACACACACACACACACACACACACACACACACACACAGTATGGACATTGACAGTCTCCATTTGAAGACTAATTGTGATTGCTATTCAGACACACCTAATTTAACCCACACTAGCAACTGTGTGTTGGTTCTCACACACGCACACACCCGCACCCAACAGCTGAGCTGTGACACGGGAGATTGAACACATGCTCCCAGTCAGAGGAAGGTTCCAGAAGCAAGCACAGAGGCGGCTTTATGGGCACCAAAGAGATGCTCCACAAAACCTCCTCTGTGCTCTTCCTGTGCTCCCTGAGACGAACATCAGCAGCCTGCCCAATCAGAATTAAGGGCTTCAATTTGGTCCTTTTTTTGCAGCCCTATGAGCTATGCAATTTTAACACAATTTATAATTTTTAATATAGTAAGACATTTATGGAAATAGTGAGGAGTTGATGATCTCTCTCTAAGCAGTTGTTGAAGCAATTGAACTGCTTTCATGATGCCTGACTCTGTGGGCTGCAGTAATTTGGTCTTTCTTTTTCCTCTCTCATTCTCTCTCTCTCTTTGTCTCAACCCCTAATTCTATCTCTCCCTCCCTCCCTGTCTCTTCATCCCTCCCATCCCTGCCTCTGCTCCATCAGGTGACGGTCCAGTGGAACTCCGTGTCCCAGCGCTTCCACCTCTCCCTGGGCACGGTGGGGCCCAACTCGGGCTGCAGCAACTGCCACAACATCATCCTGCACCAGCTGCAGGAGATGTTCAACAAGACGCCCAACATCGTTCAGCTCCTACAGGTACTTCCAACTCCACCTCAACCTCCACCTCCGGGCCCAGTGCCACTCTGCCGTAGAGACCATGTGCTCGGCGATGAGCTCGTCATGACAACTCCCACTGCTTTTGTTTACTAGGATTTCAGATTGTTACATCATTGTGTTACAAACTCAAGGGAGAACAAAGGACGTGATTTCTCTTTGTGTTTTGCCAGGAGTATGCAAGTCCCCCCCCCCCCCCCCCCCCCCAACACCAGATGCCATTGTCATTATCATATGTGATAAATTCATTAAATGTCTAAAGTTCAGGTGTTGGATATTACAGCAGTGTCTGTTTTGGCCAGATGATTGTAATGTGAAACAGCTGTGGGCTAATTATCCCACACAGCCTCTCATTTTAAAGAAGCAAGAGTGTGAGGTCATTAGTGAAATTCCTTCACTACTGGTCCTCTATCTTTTTTTAATTTCATTAGTTTGTTTATTTTACCCCTTCTCTCATTCCCTCCTCCCAGGTTCTCTACGACACACAGGCTCCACTGAACGCCATTAACAAGCTGCCCACGGTACCCATGCTGGGCCTGACGCAGCGCACCAACACAGCCTATCAGTGCTTCTCCATCCTGCCGCAGTCGCCCACCCACATCCGCCTGGCCTTCCGCAACATGTACTGCATCGACATCTATTGCCGCAGCCGCGGAGTGGTGGCCATCCGCGACGGAGCCTACAGCCTCTTCGACAACACCAAGATCGTAGAGGGATTCTACCCAGCGCCAGGGCTCAAGGTACAGACAGTGGCAGTGAATCTTCCTGGTTTTCCTGCTTTCATTTACTGTTTTGTTTTGTGATTTATACAAATGTGGTTACTTGTGTCCTTGTGTGTGAGGATGTCTTGTGTCCTTTAAGAAACTTAAACTGAGGAATTAGCCATTCAATTATCCTAAAGGATGGGTAGTGTTGAGGCCAATGTGTTGGTTAAATGATTTGCCGCACAGCTGTTAGCTAGGGATTTTGGTACAAGGTTGTTACCCAGCACATGCTACTCTCCTTCTCCTCATGTACTGCCTTAAAAATCCTTATCAAAAACAAAATGTTGTTGATGTTAAGATTTTTTTATGTAGACGTAAATTGTAGACATGTATGAAGACATAATGTTTTAGTGTTGTGTGATATGGTATATAAGTAAGTGTGCGTGTAGATGTGAAGGCTTACACAGGGGTTTGATGTTGGTTTTGTGCCTTATCCATAGACGTTCCTGAACATGTTTGTGGACAGCAACCAGGATGCCCGCCGGCGCTCGGTCAACGAGGATGACAACCCTCCGTCGCCGGGCGTGGACATGGACTCCCTCATGGGCCACATGCAGCAGCAGCAGCCAATCAAAGGACAGGGGGGAGGAGTCTATCCACCCCTTATGTCTCCACCTAACGCTTACCATAGCAACGTGACGCCATCGCCCTCCATGATGCCTACCCAGTCACCTGGTGAGGAGAGTGTGTGTGTGTGTGTGTGTGTGTGTGTGTGTGTGTGTGTGTGTGTGTGTGTGTGTGCGTGAGTGAGCGAGCTTTTTAATATATGCCACATGTGCTTATCATTCTTCCAAACAGCAGGGGTTGCAAAATGTGATTGCACCAAACATCCTCTGATATGTTTTTTTTTTTTTAAAGAATATATTTTATTTATTTATTTATTTATTGATTGATTGATTTATTTATTTATTTATTTATCTATCTATCTCACTACTCTCCATCTCCAATAGTGGAATCCCATCTGCTGTTGGTATATGTTTGCATGTTTGTTAGTGTTCAGTCGGGATGAACTTTTCTCTTGCACACACACACACACACACACACACACACACACACACACACACACACACACACACACACACAAGCACCCACCCTGAGAAGGGAGTGTAGCATGCCTTCAGTCCCTCAGCCACTTCCATCTCACCCAATGGAATGGACCTGTCACCACCCTGCCCCGTCACCCCCACCTCCGCTTCTGCGTGTTAGTGCTCCTGTGTTGTTTGTGCCAGTATGGCTCAATGTAAATTGTTATTGAGTTTTTATTTTTTTCTCTGTGCCCCCCTTCTCTGACATAAAGTCACAATTTAGATTAACCCCTATGACATCTACAAATTACTCATAATCGACCCTCCAGTTTGTGGAACAGTCATCATAGATGTTTGAAAGCAAATTTATGCTATTTACGTTGAACCATACTGGTGGTTTTGGGCAAGAGAGAGAGAGCGCTCGAAATTCGTGATCTGGTTGGCTGGCCGTCTCCTGACGCAGCGCACTGATTGGTTGATGTGTGTGCAGGGACCATCCACGCCGCCAACTCCCCTAGTGGTGCCCTGCGGGCCCCCTCCCCCTTCGGCCCCACCCCATCCCCCTCCTCTCTGGGCATTAGTATGGGCCAGACCTCCAGCTTTGCCAGCCCACATGGTAAGTAAGGAAGTGCCTGCCTGAGAGGACTGTGAGGGGGGGCCATGTTAAGAGTGGAGGGTTTTTGGAGGGACCCGAGAGATTTACACCAAGAACTGAGGTCAGAGGTCGAAGATCTAAGGGTGGTTGTTCAGATGTCTTTTGAGGACTCTGGCACCTGAAACGCAGAGGGTTTGGACCATAGACTATATATGTCTATGGTTTGGACAGCTCGGGCATGAGCTAGCTACATTGGCAAGTAGTCTCCAGGTCTGTGTAGACACAGCACCCCCTCATGGCCAGAGATGGGACTTGCTCTTGTTAAGAAGTGCATCTCATTGGGATCATTCTACTTTACATCGTGAGCTACTTACTAATTAGTGAGCTGAGAAAACACCAACCTAGAGATGATGATTCAGCAGCCCTGATTGCCGAATGGGCTGGGGAGGCCCTTGATGCTCGTCTGGAGTGTTTCGGCATGTCTCTGTGTGTTTAACCTTCCTAAACTCAGCACTCTGAATGCACGTACGCACTCACTCACACACACGCACTTTCACACATTCACACAAGCTCTCTCTAGTGTCCTCACATCACTAGAACCACCAGAGGGGTGTGTGTGTGTATGTGTGTGTGTGTGTGTGTGTGTGTGTGTGTGTGTGAGAGAGTGTGTAAAAGACAGAGGAAGAGAGGCAGCGGGGTGTAGAAATGAGAGCGAGAGGAAGATGAAAGCAGGCAGACAGTATCAAAAGAAGAGAGGCGTGATGATGATGATGTGCTGTGTGTGTGTGTCCAGTCTCCCGCTGAGCCTGCTTTCATCTGAACACACCCCAGATCTTCACAACAGATTGCAGTGGAGGGCTGGCGTCCCACATTTTAATACACACTCACTCTCTCTCTCACACACACATGCACACACACGCACACAAATAAATGCCTCACACACATGGCAAAGCCTTTGATAACCCTAGCTAACAAAGTGGTGTTGGGTTATTCATTGTTCATCTGTGGGTTTTTGTAAAGGACTCTATGAAATCCTACTAGATTATGATGACTGTGGTGACACTGTGACTAATGTTAATGATGATCGTGCTGATAATGGTCCCTACCTACGTCATAACAATGCCAGTGTTTTACACATTATGTGATGGGATGGCATTTGTGGAGGTTGTCAGGTCTGTCAGAGTTCCTTTAATAAGATTTAATAAGTGATTTTAGTTGAAAATATGTGATGTAGAAAGCAATGACACAAACTATAATTATATTAATCATAATATTGTGATGTTATCATAGTGGATAAGGAATCAAGTCTTACAGTTCTGCTGTAATTAGTGCTCTTCCACACTTGTACCAAAAGAGTATAAATGTCATCTGTTCATGTGCATCATCTTCGTTGATGCGTGATAGGTGAAAATTCAGGTGAAGAGGTGAAGAGCTCTCTTGTACTGTAGCTCACCCTCCTTCTGTTGCCGTGTGTGTTGCAGGCACTCTGGACCCCAGCTCGCCCTATGCCATGGTGTCACCCAGCCAGCGTGTGGGCACCTGGCCGGGCTCCCCGCAAGTCTCGGGGCCGTCTCCTGGCGCCCGCATCCCGGGCATGTCGCCTGGCAACCCCTCGCTACACTCTCCCATTCCAGATGCCTCCCATTCACCTCGCGCCGGCACGAGTGGGTATCATTCTGTCATGCACCTAGCAGAGATGGTGGTGTTTAAAGGCTTATGTGTTTTATCAGACTGTTGCATTGCTCACCTGTCACCTGTGTCTGTGTGCCCAGGCTCCCAGGTGATGCCAAGCAGCATGCCCCCGCCGCGTAAACTGCCCCAGCGCTCGTGGGCAGCCTCCATCCCCACCATCCTTACCCACAGTGCCTTGCACATGCTGCTGCTGCCCTCGCAAACGCCATGCCAGGTGCCGGGGCTGGCGGCCGGCAGCTACCTCTGTTCGCCGCTGGAGCGCTTCCTTGGCTCAGTCATCATGCGCAGACACCTGCAGAGGATCATTCAGCTGGAGCCAGCGGTGAGGAACTGTGTGTGTGTGTCTGTGTGTGTGTCTGCATGAGGACGTGCAGATTGCTAATATATGGTAAAGTAGCCATCAGAATGTGTAGTTAGACTTTCAGTCTTTCAGCCAGCAGACACCTTTATATTGAACTTTACATCCCGGCAACCTTTGCATACTTGAAATAGAATTGGTAAAGAATTCAATTGAAAATGTCTTTTTCTTTGTTCCTCTCTGTTGTCTCCTCCTGTCTTTGTCCTTGTAGCTGAACATAGTGAACTCTAACGAGCCGGGCGTGATCATGTTCAAGACGGACGTGCTGAAGTGCCGGGTGGCCCTGAACCCTAAGTCGTACCAAGCACTGCAGCTGAAGGTGACCCCGGAGAACGCCGGGCCCTGGAGCCAGGAGGAGCTGCAGATCCTGGAGAAGTTCTTCGAAACGAGGGTAAGACGAGCACACGCGCCTCTCTGTGTCACGCTTTCTCTCTCCGGTCATTATGTTGTCGCTCTGTCTTTCCCATCGTCTTTCACTGTATGTGTGTGCATTCTTTTATTTAACTGGCTGATTGCCTCTACCATGGGCTAACTACATGGCACTCCTTGTGACACATACACACACTCACACTCACACACACACACACATACACAGGGAGAGAGAGATATTTTGTGTTGGGTTGAAATTAGGGGCAACTGAATGGAGGTTAAAAGCAAAGTATATGTCTGTCTAAAGGTGTCACTGCCTCCAATAATGCACACAAATGTAATCCTACACTCAGGCTAAATTCATTTATTCACTCATGTATTCATCCTTTAATACATTCATTCATCCATCCATCCATTATCGTCTCTCTAAAAGAAGTCACGACACGAGATGTCCGCCTCACTTCCCCCAGTCAGGGGAGTGTGTCTGTGCATTAAGCTTATGAGCTTGTGTCATGGCTGTTGAGTGGGCCGGTGAGAGATAGCCGGGTTAGTGTCGAAGAGAGACATCATTAAGGCTGTGCCTGGAAGGAGTGCAGTGCAGTGGGCTGTGGAGGGGGCGAGGCGAGCGCCGCTGATTTCTATTAGCCGGAGTTCGCCCACGCTGCCACAAGGAAGCTAATTAAGTCAGCCGGATTAATATGCGGGAGCGGGCGTGTGTGAGACAGACAGAGAAGGCAGAATATTTTAACACAGAACACAGAGAGGGGGAGAGAGAGAGGCCTCTGTGACAGACATGACATCAAGCGTGCTGAAATAGACTCAGACAGTGGGGGTGTGTGAGAAGTGTGCCTTTGCGTGTGCGTGTGTGTGTGTGTGTGTGTGTGTGTGTGTGTGTGTGTGTGCCTGCAGTTGTATGACTGGGTTGGAAAAAGAGAACATACCCTAAAACTGCATTGGCTTTAGATCCCTGGTCCATTTAGTTACCTGTGTGTGTAAACGCAGTGAAGGAGTTTGTTTCTACATGCATAATGCATAATTGTGCCCTGCTGTTTATGTGTGCTGCCTTTTAATGATCTTCCCTAATTGGCGTTTGTTGTTTGAAAAAGAGAAGGGGGGGGGGGAACAGAAAAGAAAACCTAAATGGTGGAGGACTGCGAAGCGGCTATTTCATCCTTAAGGCTGATTCATACTTCGGCGATTTCAGAAAAACGCACAGATACGCAAGCTTTTTCACCCCTTGCAAGCTTCTTGCAAGCCCCTTGCAAGCTTTTTCACACCTTGCGTGCGTCGACCCCTTTTTCTGTCCACGCGTCAAAAATCTACACAAGCCTACACAAGCCTGCAAGGCTGTGATTGGTCTGCTGGTCTGATGACTACATTCTTTCTGGAGTCTCACATTTCCGGTTTTCATAGCATAATACCGCCATTTTTAAAAGCCAAGTTAAACCCAAGAAGAATTTGAATCATAAATAAACAAGAATAGTGTGTGTGTCCGATGGAATGTGGATCAGGCCAATTTTTCTGTCCGAGCCCGCCCGCGTCTGACAGAATAGTGATCGAGCCCCACAGCCATTCAAATATATTGTCCAAACCCACCGGAGCCCGACGGAGTCAATGTCTCAACTGTTCATACTAATGACACGTTTTTTTTATGAATATCCTGCAGACTGTCTCACAAACGTATTCTTGTTGATTATGAACAAACCTAACAGAAGAGGTCCGAAGATATGAGCACATTTACAACCCCTCCTTAAACACGTATAAGGACGTTCAAATGACCGCAAATTCATGGGGAGAATATATCCCATTTGCAGGAGACTTCACTTGCACAATAATCGGGGCATATTTGTCAAACGCCGTAAAAGATACTGCTCTGATCTATTCCCATTCCATACTGAATATTCTGTTTAGATCAAAGGTTTGTTTCGACATACCGTGATATTTCAGATGATAGAACAGTTGAAATGAATGCATGAATCGGAGGATTAAAGATGAGACGTGAAGGGTGTCCACAAATCCACATAAATTGCAACATACTACCTTCTCAGAGGCTATTGTCCGACGATAGTTATGTGGTATGCCACTGTGTTGACATACAACTTTAACTGTGATGTGTTTTTGTTTCATTTCGCAACTTTTTTACTGTATAATCAACGATAGCAGGTGCCCGTTTGTAAACATTCCACATTTCATTTGCTTAAAACACACAGCAGTAGGCTACTGTCAAATCAGCTGTCACTCGGCTATTACCTGACCAATACCTTTCAAACTCGGTAATAGTATTCACAACTAATGTGTCCTTCATTTTATCAAATATGATGAAGTTTGGTATTGCACTCGTGAGGCAAGCGTGAGTAGAGTTGTGTTCGGTTATCTGGCGTTTTCTTTCTTTCTCTGCCACATCCACCCTGTAACCGGTTGCTCCATTATACATTATAGGAGCAAGACCATTATATCCTACAACACTGTATTAACATTAGATGGGGGACCGGGATGAAAATGTGACCTGGAATCATAGTGCGAACATTTTGATTGACGTCGGCGAATTAATTGCAGCGGGACAACTTACCGGACTTTTACCGGAGCAGGAAAGTGGGTGAAAGGCCAATATTGACGTTAGGATACATTTGTGACATGAAATACAAAGGTTGGCGATCCAGTAGGCTACAAGTGGCAAAAAAGACAGCTGATCGACCAAAAAATCAACCTAAAAGAAAATTGACATGCTTGGTTGGTCAGTAATCAGTCTAGAGAGGGCAGATAACTGAACAAAACTCTACTGACGATTGCCTCACGTAATACATAATAACACATGCCGTTTAATCATATTAGGTAGAATGAAGGACAAATTAGTTGTGAATATCACCGAGTTTGAAAGGTAGCCTATTGGTCAGGTAATAGAGTGACAGCTGATTTCCTTTCTGATTTGACAGTAGCCTACATCAAATGTGGAATATTTACAAACGGGCACTTGCTGTCTTGGATTATACAGTAAATAAGTTGCGAAATGAAACAAAAACACATCACAGTTAAAGTTGTATTAGGTAATATTGATTGATATGAATGGATGACATGAAATGGCGAAAAATGAATTTGAAAGTATTTGTTCGGAGAATTAGCGCGCGTTCTCTCCAAACAGACGCAGTAAACGTTTTTTTTATGTCATCCTCTGAGAATGTAGTATGTTGCAATTTATGTGATTTCTTTGCAGATACATAAATGGTTCCCCAAGGGTTGTGCATGTTGCAAAGCAATTCAACGCCAGAACTTTATTTTGAGTGAAGTAAGCATATTTATTGCAGCGGGACAAAGGCAAAGAACATACCGGAGCATGAAAGTGTAGTGGGCGAAAGGCTTGATGTTATGAATACATGTGTTTTACACGAAATACAAAGGTTGGCAATTCCTACCAGTGGCGAAAAAGACAGATCACATGATGCAGAAGTTCGTTTATTGATACATCTTTTAATGACGGCCACAGCGTTTTAAAACGACATGTTTATAGGTTCAATTATTCGAAGGTGAAAGATAGAAGGCGAGAGAATCGCCAGGTGTACCTGTGAAGTGGAGTGAACTTGCGGCCCACACCATTGTATTACAAACACACATAGCCTACATTATGAGAAGGTACACCTGGCGATTCTCTCGCCTTTTATCTTTCACTTTTGTACATAAACACGTCGTTTTAAAGCGCTGTGGCTGTCCTTAAAATATGTGTCAATAAACGAACTTCTACATCATGTGAAGCAGACATGTTGACTTCACTTCTTATTAAGATATTTTAAATATGAAATGTTCAATGCCTTATCGTGCTGATGGCTGACCTGAGCCCTAGTATGATTTCTAAATATTTTGTCGGAGACGGCCTGGCTGGTCGGGTCCAGTTGGAAGAGGTGAGGAGATATGAACATTTATACAACCCCAATGATCTCGGTTGCCATCCTTCACTGTGTGTGTGGACAACAAGACCTGGTAAATAAACAAACCAACGACTTCCACACACAAAGACGTCATTCTCTAGATCGTCTTCGACAAAAAACGTTACTCCACCTATTGTTCTGGTGGTGAATTGCTTTGCAACACGCGCAACCCTTTTAGGAACCATGAATTGAAACGAGTAAATTTACACAACAATTACACAACGTTTTACACAACCACAGCCGCTGTTGCAGAAGTATGCGCGGGCCTTTACACATTAAAGCCACAGCTGGCCCTTTCACTTAAGCCAATTAGTGTTTGTTTCCCCCCCGCCATATTAAAAGACCTTATGAGCCCCGACTTCCTGCAGGCAACCACATAGAGGTGAAGGCTGTTTATGCTGTTTGCCTGGAAGCCATAGGACGCTCTGTTTGTAGTGAGTTTTGTGTGCTGATCTTCCACACGTTCTGTTTGTCCCTAAAGGTTGCCGGCCCTCCTTTCAAGTACAACACCCTGAATGCCTTTACCAAACTGCTGGGCGCGCCCACCAACATCCTCAGAGACTGCGTCCGCATCATGAAACTGGAACTAGTGAGTAGAGTGTGTGTGGTTGTTTGAGTGTGTGTGCGCACGTTCGTCATACAGATATTGTGTCCCTGGAAAGTCCCAATGCCATAGATGATGATAGGATTGTGTATGTCTAACCTCTCCCCCCTGTGCTCTGCTTCAGTTCCCTGACCAGGGCTCCCAGCTCAAGTGGAACGTGCAGTTCTGCCTAACTATCCCACCCAGCGCCCCACCTATCGCCCCTCCAGGAACCATCGCAGTGGTGCTCAAGTCCAAGATGCTCTTTTTCGTAAGTACCACTCGTATCCTTGACTCAGCCCATCTCTATTACATGGAGCATTAGCTCCTGATAACCGTCCGGTTATGAAGGATGGATGGCTGGATTATCTTTTTTGTCCACCAGGGCCAATTTGGTTTGTGCACAGCTGTCAACACAACCAACAAACATCCAGCCTCAGAGATTGAAAACAAACAAAAATAGTCTGAGGCTTTTCCCCAGGCACCAGGGCTTTACCCGATAGTGGACATGTGCCATCATAATCCGTTAGTCCTTGTTAAAATGTGTGTGCAATGGCCAGTGGACCTACAGCTTGTGCAAAGCCCAATAGCTGGCGGATCAAATGATCTCAGGTATCTGTTTCATATGACTGTCCTGGGGAAGGTGTGCCCTCCTCCCTTATGGCAGGAGATCATGAGAATGAGATAAAAGACAGATAAAAGCCACTGTGTGAGCTGGCATGGGTGATGGTTTAGGATTTAGGATATGGGATTAGCATTTTTTTAATGCTGTATATGTAAGCTGAATGTGAGCTTCTGGGTATACTTGCATAATAGTTTTCTTTCACTTGTCTCGGAAACGATTGACATTAAAAAAAGGTCTCTGAATCGATTGACATGCAATTTTCTCCAAGCATCATTATTGTGTCATCAAGAATATTTTATTGTGGAGCTGATTTGGGGTCAGTTTGATGGGGTTCACTTAAGTATTGTCTGGTAGGAATTGAAGTACTAAGAGACAGGTCTGCAGTGTGACTGAGTCTGTGATTTGATTTGACACTAGGGCTGAACGATTTGGGGAAATAATCGAATTGCGATTTTTTTAAATTTATTTATTTTTTTTTTCCCCCCAATATTGCGATTTGAGATTTTTAAAAATGTTATCCAAATTTTTTCCCAACAAATTGTAAATAATGATTTCAATATGACCAACACAATATTAGATACATTTAGTGTAAAATATTATTTCCCACAATTTAATTTTTTATTGAACTGCTCATTACAGAATCAAGAACAACAAATCGGTGGCTTTGACACTGTACATTTAAGTAATTTAAACAAAGTCATTGTAAGAATAAACACAAGGCATGCACTTCTTAAACACTGTGTGCAAAATGTACATACCATCTTAAGAAAAGAAAAAAAAACACATTCTCTCATAACGCGATTAAATCGCAAATGCAATTAATCGTTCAGCCCTATTTGACACCTCTACATCCTGCAGCTCTAGCTGATTTGGATTCAGTATGGTGGTGCTCAAACTATCACTTCAGTGTTTGTGTCATGTATACATGTTGAGTGTAAGTTATTAAAGATAGGTATGCAATTTGTGTGACATGACCTTTCACCCTCTCCCCCCCCATCGCCGCCCCCTCAGCTCCAGCTGACCCAGAGGCTGCCGGTGCCTCAGGAGCCCATCAGCATCATCGTGCCCATCGTCTACGACATGGCCACGGGCCTCACGCAGCAGGCCGACATCCCGCGCCAGCAGAGCTCCTCGGGCGCCGCCGCGCTCATGGTCAGCACCATCCTCAGGAGATTCAACGAGCACCACCCGGCCAGAGCAGGTCAGCGCTCCGACCCCACCTCCGTCTGTTTGGCCTTTTCTTTTTTTGTTTGTTTGTTCTTGCACTCTCTCTATTTGTCTCCTTCTCTCGCGTGTTAGCCTAGCCTGTTTGGCTTGTCCTTGTTTTGTTTTTTCTCTCCCTCCGTCTGTGTCCTTCTCTAATGTTAGTCCTAGCCTGTGTCTTGCCTCAGTTCATTTTTGTATTTCCTCATACATGTCTCCTGTCTCTCGCTGTTGGGTCATTTGGTCTTATTGTTCTCGTCATTCCCTGTGTCACTCTCTCTCTCTCTCTCTCTCTCTCTCTCTCTCTCTCTCTCTCTCTCTCTCTCTCTCTCTCTCTCTCTCTCTCTCTCTGGCACGTGAATCACTCTGTGACTGAGTGCTTTGAAAACCCCTATCAACATACAAACAACATCCTGCCTCATTATCTCTCTCCCTCTCTCTCTCTCCCAACAGGCGAATGCACGATATTTGCCGCTGTGCATGAACTCATGGCCAATCTCACGCTGTCCCCTACTGGTCGTCCGTAGAACAGCACCTTCCAAACAGCACCGGAGGCTTCCAGGCTCTGGTACATAGCAGGTCAAAGAAACAACAGCGACAGCAGGAGCAGCAAACCAGGACCCCCCCCCCTGATGTTGAAGGATGTCCCACCTCTCATTTGCAGCCGAAGAACTGAACTCTGATCTACAAAATTCTGTCCAAAAAAGGGAGTGATGAATGATGGGAAGACTTTTTTTTCATCCCTGTGGATTACAAATGAAGGAGAGTCAGCAGGAGGGCTTAAGAAGCAGAGAGGGGTGGAAAAAAAAAAGAAATTGATTTATTTTTCACTTCATATGCACTTCTTAAATAAAAAGTCACTCAAAAGGTTTGTTTACTCAGAGCTGTACATTGTTTTATACTCCTGCCTTTAAAAGAAAGTGTTGGACTTTTTGCAAGAAACTTTATCCAAATTCTTTTGTTTTATAATATAAAATATCAACACTTTTTTGTGGTATTGGGGCTGTGTTCTTTAGTACACTATGTAAATGTTTCTCTTTTTTCCCCCTTTTTATGTCGCGATTTGGACTTTTCAGTTAAGCCTATCACTTTAAATACTGTAAAACTGTGATAAACCTTTCTAAGTAAGCTGTATTTTATTATGACTGCTTTGAAGTCTTCAGAGAGCGATCAGAGGCCACTTGTGTCTGTCATAATTCCTATTTAATAAATCTATAAAAACACATACACGGTTTCATCATCTGGTTTTAATATAGTAGTAAAATATCATTGTGATGTGTAATCACATGTGTTGTGTAATTGTGCAACCCATTTTAATGTTAGATTATTAACATTTTGTATTATTAGGTTATTAACCAGTTTTATTTGAGAGTACAGATTGGAAATATAGGCCTACTAGATTTATGATGACCGTATTTCATGTATGTAGGTTGGTGTGCTATTTCAAATGGTTGCACCTTTTTGAAGCTCTATATGTAGCTCTGTAAAGCTGAAAGCAATAGGTTATTGACTAACATTTTATATAGAGAATGGTTTATTTGTTTGTTATATATATATAACATCAATGAGTGAGGAGGTTAAAGTTGCATTGACTTCCTATCAGGAATGAGGGGAACTCTGTTTTTGAAACGATTTGGTCATGACAGGACAAACGGTTATTCCATTGGCTGACGCGCTTGAATACGGCCTCGGTGTGTGACAATAATAAATCCGATGGGGTGAAACGACCACCGGCAAGTGTTTCCGCCACAACGACCCGTATCTTGTAGCCCAATTATAGCTCGTAGGATCAGCGAAAGATGCCCCTCTTCGATGAATGATATCTGTAATAATATATTTCTTTTGAAATCAATTATTTACAATAGAAAAAGGTGATTCCAATGAAATTACAGTAATAGTAACAATTAATTTAGCAATGGCAGTCTGTCTTACGGAACCGCTTCGTAAGCCGTGTATGTACCATGTAAAATTCAAAGGTAAGCCAGAAGTAGCATGTCTTTTTTTAATGTTAGCGTACTGTACCTGTTCCATACACAATGCTATTTTAACTGGGTGGATAAAACTCACGAATATTTCCCGACTCAGTAAGCTAATATGAGCCAAACGTAGCCTAATAGCCTAATATCACGGCACCCTGAATTAGTGGATGACGTCAGTATTTAAATATCACGGTGTAAAAAAAAAAATCACGGTACTGACGACTCTACTGTAACTGTATGTTGATTGTCACCCATACAAGTACCATGTCTCGCATGTCCGTATAGTATTAACGATACCGTTTTCCCAGTGGAATTGCATATGAAGAAGTCCCTGGTGCCCATCCACCTGAGCTGCGAACAGGTGGGCCTGGAGATGCTGTGCCTGTGCGGTCAGCTAGACCTCCTCATCCGAGCTCAGGTTCACCAGGTAGGGAGCGGACCCACAGCCGGGATGTTTATGCACTCTCAGAAAGACTCAATCATATGGAAATACTATGCACACAGGACAGGAACAATACACATCATGAGGACAAGTGCCCACACTTTTGGCACCATTTTAAGTCTCTATTAAATGTCTGGGATGTAAATGGATAACTGTCAGACCTGCTTATGATCGCTTCTGCATTACAGTTTCAAGAACAACTTAAACAGGATTCCAGCCCCATTGAATCACATGTTCTCCAAAGACAAGGTAAATTCGGACCATTTCTTCAAGTGGCAGTTTCAGTGGAACTACTTTTTTTGTGAATACACCCTAAGTAACATTATATGGAATTCTATGTCCTCTTTAAGGATCTGATATTATAGAACAAATGCATCAGTGCCTTGAACACCTGCCCAAACCTGTGCCAGAACTTGAAGTATGTTTGTCTGTTCATTTTTCTAGGTTTTCTATTTTAATTCCTTTAATACTATTTGACATTCCTTATGGTTAATACAGTGTTATTATTATTTTTCTCCAGGATTACCTGGATATTGTGGGACTGTCCACTATGTTTCCTCGAGTGGAGATTTTTGTCATACATGGCAGCCCTGTAGATATGCTGGAGAAGCCAGCTATGGATGGTGACAATAGCCTCTTAATCAAACTATCACATACAGTAAAATACTCATGCTACATATGTAACAAACTAATAAAAGTCCACCACCTAAACCACTGTCAAATTATGAAGATATGTGATCATTTTAATCTCTTACAGGGTACTTTCCATATATTGGGAGACTTAACCAACTCCTTGTCCTCTGCCAACAACTCGAGGATGATGTCAGACATCTAGGAAGTCACAAATACATTGCACATCAGTTATCAGTCATTTATGTGAGTCCGCTGGCACAGCGCACGCATGGATGCTTTTATTTGATATACTGTATCTTTTGTTTGACTTTTGTAAAGGACTAATAACGTGTGTATACCCCTGAATGTAAGCATGTTCACATACAAGGTTGGACTTGATGAGTCTCTGGTGTGTGAGTGACCAATATGACCTTTTGCTTGTGTGCCACACAGCAAGTTCTTAGTTTGTTAAAGGGCATCTTGCCCCTCGCTGGTATAAGGAGAGGCATCGAGGCTAACTTCAAAGAAATTAAAATGGCTCTGGTGCCCGTGGAAGGATCCAAACTGGAGCCTCAGTTGCCCGCACACCACATCGATTGGTAAATATGGAAAATCATCTCCTCTCATCTCTGGATAACACAAGCATCTGTGTCTTACTTTCCATGGATGAGAATGAGCAACATCATTAACTTTCTGTGATTTCAAAATCTTTTTTTTGTTTGTTTTTAAATCAGGATACTGGAAGTCACTCAGAGTTTAATATCAACAGTGTCTTCACTTCCTGAGGAACTTACCGAGGACCTTGACCAAGTTATGGCATTTATTTCTAAGCTGAAATGATGACAAACAAGTGTGCTTTTCTCCTGATATTCCCAGCAATTTAGATCTTCACTTTTGTCTTAATGTTGTAAAAACATTGTTATATTAATGTGATAGATGATGAGGAATGCAACATATGTCCAAGCTGTTGTTTTTGGACCATTTACAAGAGGGTAAATAATATGGGGTTATGTTGATTTGGTACACCATTTAAAACATTGATTTAGAAGAGTACAGTGCAACCATGATTTCTTTTAATGTGCACTGCACAACAAATCAAGTTGATATGCTGGAAGAGAACCTTCAAAAATGTTGCCAAGGATATTAACCACTGCACATACACTCTATACCGTTAGTATTTTCTATTTTTCAAAAGTTAACCTCAGATATTTATGGCATTTGATGCATCCATCACTCTCATATAGTACGTAACAGAAGTAATAGAACGAATTTGGAAATGTTTTCATTGTTATTATAATAACTTGACCTGACCAGTGAACCCAATAGCTTCATCACAGTGCAAACACTATGTTTTGTTTTGTGTGTTTGATTTCAAATTGTTATGCAAAAACAAGTTTTATGGTCACATTATATGAAATGAAAGTCTACTAAAATGTAATGTCAATGTGTCATTAAAACATATGCAATGGCTAACGTCACTAGTGTAATGTCTTTCCATTAGCTTGTCCCATGGTGCACATCATACTGGTGAAAGAGGTTAGGCCTATTCCTTAATAAAACCTGAGCTGCTGATGTTATGTCTCCGCTGGACGCTGTTGCAGAGTAATGCTTTAATTTAACATTACCAACCACGGCCTCATAAAGATGTTGGCTGAAGCATACATTACAGAACGCATAGCCCATATTTTCCTTTTCCAATGACGTGTTCCACGAGTCGAGGTGCGCAGGCTCCATCTACTGTATGCAAAGTCCACTACATCGCTTTTGTTCTTGCAAGCATATGCCGCGGGATGGCGCACTGAAGCCTTATGTTTTAGGATTTCCTTAAACATCATATGCTCATTTCTGCATGTTTTCTCTACTCGGTAAGAAATGAATTGTGCTTTTCTATCTTTGCTAACAAGGAGAGGTCACACGTATTATTTATCTGCAGAGGATAAATGGTTAACTTCCTTGACCGGTCGGACGAAGGGACCGTAGGCAGTTTTAAGCTGTAGTCAGTTTTCAGTCGGAAGTGTTGTAATTCTGCTGTCAAAGCGGCGTCGTCTGTGTTGGTTTCGCATCCTAACAGGGGAGTCGCCCAATAACCCCCAGAGTCCTAGACGATTAGTAGCATTTGTTTCGGGGTGAACATGTGGGGGATGGGTGAGAAGAACCATGAAGGAATCTGAGTGATGCCACTTGTGTCCAATCAACTTATGAGTTTTGGTTTTACAGACGCAAGCGAAACCAATGGCTTGTTCACGTAGGCTGGATTTACTAATGCCGGATATCAGAGAGCTTCAGAATTCTATGTGAACTACTATATGAATGTTGTTTCTGAATATGATACATTGCTTCTTAAGCACGTGTGTTGTATCTGTCGAAGAGCGTACACCTACCATTCTAGAGCCATATTTGCTAGTAAACAACACGCTTTGTAATCGGGTATAGTTTTGGAGTCAGACAAGATCTACACGTTGTCATCAACATACCTGTGCGAATCATTTTAGAGGGCATAGTGACAATATAGTCTTTCATGCAATGTAGTCGTCCAGGTAGCATGCAAACGGTCTTATATTTCTACTTAAAACGATGCAAGTCCGTCTACAGGACACATGTTATTTAGGCCATAGATTCATCCCAGCTAAAAAAAAATTACATCTTGAACAATACCGATGCCGGCATAAACAGTCAAATTCGGAATGTCTTGTACCTTTATTGAGATCAGTACACTGGTCCTAATGAACACTGATTGCTTGGTCTTCACAGAACCTAGGCCTACTGCTAAGTAGACCTAACCAAGAGCAGAAAGACAAACCTTGCATGTTAAGGTACTTTTAAACCAAATGGCCGTAGTTTTGTTGTGAAATATTTTAAGTGTAGGTGCACCCTAAAATGTTTTTTGAGCTGTGAACTAAATTATACGACTGAACTGTGATGAAACATCAATGCTGCTGTTAATATTGACTAAATTCTAATGTTTATAAAAAAAATGGCATTATATGGGTGGAAAATGGCTCAACACGCCATCTACTGTTTAAAATCATCCTAAACCTAGAAAGCTTCTTGCAAGGCCAATGGTGATGTATCTACAACCATTTCGTACATATCCAAGACCTGAAATTAGCGGCCCACCTCCCCCAGCCCCAGCCCGTGAGTGTGAGTCTCACTTTAATCTGATCGAGAGTCATCATTCACAAGGGTTTACTTTTACTTTTTCCCCAGATCATTTCTTACATTATCCACTCAACAGCCACATGGAAAATGATCTGAAAAGACATGATAGCGGAGCCAAGGTTAATTAACAAGCCATCAGTTCAAAAGTAAGCATGTTACAGATATACAGATGTTACAGATGAACAGATTTATGACGTATGTTAGATTTGAACAGGCTAACAGTGATGAATGTAGTGTTGAATAGGCTGTTCAAACACTGTTCCAAACCGGCTTGAAAGTAAAGGCTAAAGTTATTTGTTTTATAGTTTATACTTTGACATGATGTCTTATACATAAGCATGTTGTTATAATGATATTGCCATACTGTAACTGTAACTGTATTGTATTATTATTATTGTTACTATGCTATAATGCATTTTTAACACTCTCAGCGAGAACGAAATTGTGGATATTAATTCTCCTGGGTCTGTCAATCGTGCCAGTGGCGGAGGGAGAAATGAAAACAGACAGAAGACCGTGGTGGGTGGAACAAACACAAAATACATTGTTTCTTGAAAAAACACCTCGTTGTCACCTGAGTGTATCTGGTTTACACATGTCACAGTACTTCAGATCACCTCCCTCTATAGTATTTATATATTTGCAAATGTTGCACTAGGCATTGGAGTGTTATACATTTCTTCCATTGCCAAGACATTATGTGACATTGTGCTTAGAGTGCCATATCTTAAGCCACATTCGTCACTTTGCACATCTTACTCTATCTGAAGCACTCTTCAAGGCAGTGTGTTGATTTCTACACAGAGTGGGAAGAGGAAAGCACGAGAGGGGGTGGAGAATGCCAAGCGCAAGCACCCCAGAACCAGCAATGGAGGCTTGGGCCGAGCGGAGAACGGGTGCCCCAAGAAGAGGGACACTGAATCGGTCACTCTGTTTGAGGTGGTCACCATGGGACGGGCTGCCATCCAGGTACGCAAGAGCAGCATCTAGCTGTTAAACAGCATCTCATTGGGGTTTAGTAGTCGTATTGGGACAGCAATGCCAATGACAAGACTATTGCAGGTCCAGTTCCTATGTGAGAAATGTAAGCATTTGTTCTGTGTTCTCAGCATTGATTTCAAAATAAAATGTTTGTTGAATATATAACGAGAAGGCATTTCTGTGTTTAGTTCTCCAAGTCATCAACGTTTTTAGGGTTTTTTTTCCTCAAGGGAACCATGAATGACATAAATGTTACTATTCACTGTTTGGCACTGACTGTCAGTGTGCTTATCACAGACGGTATTAACAGTTTGCCATTAGAACGATCCCTCACCTTTCAGCCCTTGTGTGTTCTTTGCAAAGGCCGTAGTGGATGACTGGATTGAGGCCTATGTGATGGACAGAGACACCGCCCTCCTGGATCTCATCAGCTTCTTCATCCAGTGCTCAGGCTGCAAGGGTAAGCCATATTCCTTCCTTTCCTCCCTCATTCATTCATTCATTCATTCATTCATTCGTTGCATTGTTTGTTTGTAGAATAGGGACACTACAATACACATATAGCATGGCATATATAACATATTATAGCATGGTCATGTGGCTAATGCGTGGCATATGGAGATAATAGCACACAGCACCTCTGCTGGGAGCGTTTCCTTTTGAATATTAACAGGGGACTCCCTCTAGAGTGGCAGTGCAATGGTGTCATACATTTGGGGATTTGAATGTCCTTGTGTGTTCTCATATGTTAGTGAAGAGTAAGTCTCACGGTGGGTCATTTTGATATCATCCCACATGTTGTTTGAACTATGAACTCATGAAAATCCTGTGGTCCATACTAATGCTACTACTACCAGTAATAACAACAGTAATAACTGGGCGTGTTCTCTTCTGTAGGGTTGGTCACAGCAGAGATGTTTCAGAGCAAAGACATTGATGTCATGAGTAAAATGGTGGAGGATCTTGATGAAGTAAGAGTTCACTGCGTCTCTTATGATCCGCTGTTTTTCATTTCAGTGCTCATTCTAAATGGTCGACTGAAACTGTGTACTTGTTTGTGTGTTTGTTTAGGGCTCTGGGTTGCAGTACAAGAGGTTCATGGCCTTCCCGTGGATCCTCACTGTCACCTGGCCCATGGACGTTGTGAGTGCTGATTTGTGTCATTTTCTGGCAGTCGGTCCTCTTGCTGATGTCCCTGCATGTCATAGTTCAGTGGCTCAGACATGCCGGGGGACAGGCCGTTTAGCAAGTCCCTGTAAGTCATAGCCAGCTTGGTACTTGTCAACAGCTGACACTGTCACTCTGAGTTATCCACTTGGTGAACTGTTTACCACCCAGATAAGTGGAAATCCATAAAATATGCACCTGAACATGGAGATGAGCAGAGACACAATGGATGTTTGTTTTTCTTTCTTGCTTTCTTTTTCTTCTTTCTTTCGCTCTGTCTCTCTCTGTTCCTTCTTACTTTTCCCTCTTTCCTCTCTTCTCTTCTCTCTCTCTCTCTCTCTCTCTCTCTTTCTCGCTCTCTCTCCCAGGACTCTGGAGAGTACCCTCTCATCATCACCACACAATACTGGAAGCGCTTCCGCTCGCAGTTCTGTGAGTTTGTGTCGGTGCTGATGGCGCGGTGTCAGAACTGTATCCTCTTCGACGGCTACCTGATGAGCACCCTCATCTCTCTGCTGACCGAGCTCTCCGACTCGCGGCTGCGCGCCTTCAGGCACACCTGCACGCTGGCAGGTAACGTCTGCCCATATGTCCAGTCCTTCTCTTCCAAAGCGCCGTGTTCAACCCTTAAATCCTGACAGGTTTGTCAGGCAAGTGGTTCACTGTTAGACAGCGGCAGTCAGGAAGTGATAGTATGCCAGCCATGTCTCCTGGTTCCTTGTTTGTTGAGGAGTTTGTTTGTTTGTTTGTTTGTTTGTTCACTCTCCTCAACTCCTCTTCTGGTCTGTTTCCCCTGCAGCGGTGAACCTGCTCAGTGCTCTGGTGAGTCTGAGTGTGAACGTGGACAACAGCCAGAAGCTGCTGGAGGTGGAGAGGCGGAAGTACCCCGGCAGACACGCATCGCCTCGCCTGGAGAGGATCCAGCGGAAGGTGCTGGAGGTGGGCTCACATGACTCCTTCTTGTGGAGCGTTTCTGTCCGACTTGTCTGAATGGCAAACCACATTTACAGTTATGTTGATGTTAAAGTTCTACTGAAAGAGAGGAGTATGATTTTGCTCTACTTCGGGCATCTTGAACCACTTGGCTTTACTGTTTGGCATGATATTGGATCTCGACAATGGGTTAGCTATAGTCTGAGAGTGTGAGAATTTGTTCTCTACACAAGCTGGGTAAAAGAGTTCTGACCTAACTGCTGGGCTCTCCTAGAGATGATGGAGAAAACCTTTGTTTGTGAATTAGCACACTTTACATGGGGTTGGTTTTGTTTTGTTAATTAGCACATATACATCAGGTTTGCATCATCTGTGTATCTGAACTTGATGGATAAGGAATCTCTCCCAGGGATCCATCTCTGCAGTCCGTCCCATCAGGCTGCAGAAAGGGCTGAGTTTAATGTTTAATCTCCTTGTCACACTTGCAGCTGCAGGAGAGGAAGCTGGAGCTGGAGAACATGATGGATGCCATCTTCAAGGGCGTCTTCCTGAAGCGCTACAGGTAGGCTGCTTCCCCTCACTCTGCTAGTAACTAACAGAGCCTCGCTTCTGGTTGCCATAGGCACATCCTACCCTAATGGAAAGATGTAGGATTCACCTCATATGACCTCATATGAAAAGAGTGACACAGAAGACATACAGTTTTCCTATCCCCTGATGAGGGAATTATTTGACAGAGTGTGGCATTGACCACTACCATATTCACATTGATTAAGAAGGTAGCCTGAATGGTGATTTTCAAGTAGCTTAAACCCTTACAAAGGCACAGACACAAACACTTTATACAAAAGTGTGTACAAAAAAATGGCATCCAAAATTCATCAGTTTGGTTATCACCTAGTGCATGGCTGCATTATAAATGTCCCTTGAAACTGATACAGCCCAACTCGCTTCTTCAATTTTGAATGTGCTGCCTCGGAGTTGACTCCTTGACATGCTGTCTACCTTTTCACAGGGATGTGGTGGCGGAGATCAGAGCCATCTGTATGGAGGAGCTGACGGTGTGGATGCGCCTGTACAGCACCGTGTTCCTGAATGACAGCTACCTGAAATACGTCGGGTGGATGCTGCACGACAAGGTGAGTGGGGGACGACTTTATTTACAGACACGACGTTCACTCTGCTGTTTTACTTTCGAGCCTTTCCTTGCTCTGTATTGTTTGTAAGAAGTTCTTTATTTATTTAGAGGGGTTGGGGGAGTTATTTAGCCTCTGGGCCCCATTAAACTATCTCTGTGTGTGTGTGTGTGTGTGTCTGTGTGTCTGTGTGTCTCTGTGTGTTTGTGTGTGTGTGTGTGTGTGTGTGTGTGTGTGTGTGTGTGTGTGTGTGTGTGTGTGTGTGTGTGTGTGTTTAAGTATGTGCATAGTGTTTGTGGAAGGGTGTGTGCAAGATGTTTTGTGTGTGTTAGGGTGTGTATGTGTGTTTGTAGGCGTATGGTGTGTGGTGTGTAAGTGTGTGTGTCTGTGTGTGTTGTCCAGGTCATGTCCAACTCTGGCTGACTGACAGTATGCCCTGCAGCAGTAGAGTTTAGTGTGCCGTGTGGGCTCTCACCTCAGGGCACTGTTCACAATGGACAGCTGCTCTTAAGCCGGAACATCATTATAAGATGTCAGCGAATAGGAATATCACTCACACACACACACACACAGACACACACACATACTCATACATACACACGCACACACACGCACTCACACACACACACACACACACACACACACACACACGCACACAAACACACACACAGACACACAGACACACACACACACACAGACACACACACACACACACACACACACATACACACACTCACACACACAGACACACACACATACACATACACATACACACAGATACAGATACACACTTTGTGGCCCTGATGTGTGTCAGACACACAGACACACACACACACACAGACACACACACACACACACACATACACACACTCACACACACACACACCGACACACACACATACACATACACATACACACAGATACAGATACACACTTTGTGGCCCTGATGTGTGTCAGATTGTTTTCCAGTAATGGTCGTAGTGGCCCTAATATATGCCGAAGATTCGCTTAAAAAAAAAAGAAAAAAAAGAAAAGTACCATGTTGTTTTCAAGCAATTCTTAAGCTTGCCAGTGCACTCAATGAGTAGGCTATACCTGCGTGTTTCCGGAAGATGTTTGCTTAAACAATAGGTAAATATTCATTGCGTAATGCATGTGAAGATGTTTGTCAGGACTGTAATAGGTAAAACTCTGGTTAAAAGTATTTCTTCACTTTGCTCAACAAAGTTCACTTTGTTTTGTTGTTCACTTTTTGTAACCAGATTGATTGTGCAAAAACACAGATCATCAGCACCATGTTTGAAGTGGTCTTTGTCTTTTCAACTCTGCTCACAAACCACAACAGTTGTCCCTCCTCCGCATTCATGAGTAAAGTGTTTGTGTTACAGCAACCAGACGTGCGGCTTAAGTGTGTAGTGGGTCTACAGGGACTGTACCTGGAGGAAAACCTCAGCCTTAAAATGGACCTCTTCACCATTCGCTTCAAGGTACACACTCAAAGACTCCCCTCTGCCATGGCATATGAAGACTTTTGAGTCTGTGTGTGTTTATGGCATCAAACAATTGACTTGATTAAAGTCAGATATGTACCCATGATAGCCCAACCTAGATTAGCACATGTGCACAGTGAAGGGAAGCTGATTCCTCTGATTTACAGTGTGTGTCTCTTGGAGACTGTGTCAGCTGAAGCACTGAAACCATAGGCTCTGCTATAGTGGTGCTGATATAATTGCTAATCCATATCTCAGCAGTGTAGATGGCAGCCAGCCGCGCATCCATTGGCTGTGCTGTGTGGAGTGCAGCAGGTCAGTGAACCATGACCTATTAGTGTGGCCTCGGTTAGGGCCCCTGGGCTGCCCCAGGCTGCGGGGGGCCCCTCTTCGGCCCTCTCGGCCCGCCCAGGCCGCCTCATTACGAGCAGCACGTGGCTCCCTTCAGGTAGTGGGCTAGCGTCCACGGGCTAGGCTCCGGTTAATGAGAGTATGGCGCCTGTGCGAGAGCGGGGAACAGATGAGCCAAACGTCAGGAGGAGTGAGATAGATGGCAGGTGATGAATGGGCTCAGCAGGAGACTCACTGAGCAGGAGACTCACTGAGCAGATGGCGTGTTTGGACATAGTTTGCTCAGTAGATTGTGGGGAGATGTTCATTAAGGAGCGTGTTGACTGTGTTAGAGTGATAAGTTGATGTTTGTGTGTTAATCCTGTTTTTTATTGCGCTGTAGGAGAGAATGCTCTCCATGGTGCTGGACAAGGACCACGAGGTGGCCGTGCAGGCTATGAAGCTACTGATGTCTGTCTCTAAGTGAGTCTCTCTCTGTCTGTCTGTGTCTGTCTCGCTGTCTCTCTCTCTCTCTCTCACTTTAATAAATTGTGAACACTATCTGAACCAGACTTTGTTATGTGGGTCAGGTACTGTGACGAGGTGTTCTCTCAGGATGACTTCAAGCACATGTTCCAGTTTGTCTACTCCTCCAACCGGCCTCTGGCGGCAGCCGCGGGAGAAATCCTCTACACCAGGTCAGTGTGAGTGCACTCCAGCTCAGTGCCTCTACTCTATTAGAGTTCATTAGGAAAACCACAGCTATGGAGCCCAGGACTGGTTCTGCTGCAGCAGGAAACAGCAGGAATACTTGCCTGACCGTGTCTCAGTCCTGTCCTTTGTCTGTTCCTCCTCTCCTTCCCTCTATGCCCCCCTGTGTTCTCAGGCTGCTTGGCGAGCCCGATGTAGCGTGCAGGAAAGGGGCTACCGAGGCGGAGAGGCACAGGGACCTGATGAGGGCCAGAGTCCGAGCCCTGATGCACTTCTCAGAGGAGAGCGAGGTGAGGAAGGGCCGT
This sequence comes from Clupea harengus, assembly GCF_900700415.2. Classification (NCBI taxonomy): domain Eukaryota; kingdom Metazoa; phylum Chordata; class Actinopteri; order Clupeiformes; family Clupeidae; genus Clupea; species Clupea harengus. The sequence continues at coordinate 22,492,221 of NC_045153.1, read as the reverse complement.
CCTCTCGCCGTCAGAAGATAACAGTGTTCAAGAGCAAATAGAAAGGACACAGTAAAGGCGGCCATGTGTGGGCCAAAGTGGTAGACCAAATGATGAAAAAGATGAAGTCTAATGAATATGACTTGTTTGTTACTAGTGAACATCACATCAAGACGCTTTACCTTGAACCTTAAACCTCATAGAGCAGGCCAGTGGTGACAGAAAGACCCCCTTCTAACACAGTCCATGTTTGTGTGTGTGTGTGTGTGTGTGTGTGTGTGTGTGTGTGTGTGTGTGTGTGTGTGTGTGTGTGTGTGTGTGTGTGTGTGTGTGTGTGTGTGTGTGTGTGTGTGTGTCGTGTCCTGAATGCTGTGTGCTCCTCTTCAGCTCCATGAACACGTGGTGTACCTTGTGGACAGCCTGTGGGAGTGTGGGGGAGCCCTGCTGAGGGACTGGGCCTCCCTCACCTCAGTGCTCCTGCAGCCCTCCGCAACCTCCTCCTCCTCCTCCTCACCGTCAGCCCAGGAGCAAGGCCAGTGAACATCCTACACAGATACACACTCACACGTACACACACACACAGACTCGTACTCATACAGACCCACATAGACAAACACACACAGATACACACATTCCCAGACTCATACTCAACCCAGATACATATGCTTACATACAGCCACACTCTCTTTTCCCTCTCTCTCTCTCCGTCTCCCTCTTTCTCCCCCCCTTCTCTCTGTCTCTGTCTTTGTCTATCTGTTTGTCTCTCTCTCAGCTCTTTATCTCATCTCTCAACACTCACTCTCATCAAATATGTAAATGATGGTTTGCTGTGAATTGCTTTGTAGTTAAACCAAAAGCTCCATATTGAATTCTATGCATGTTTCTTTGTGTGTGTGTGTGTGTGTGTGTGTGTGTGTGTGTGTGTGTGTGTGTGTGTGTGTGTGTGTGTGTGTGTGTCTGTGCAGTTGTGAACACCGCTGAGCTGCGCTTTGTGCTGGAGATCCTGTTGGCATCCGTCAGACAGGCTGCAGAGGGACCTCCGCAGGCTGGCAGAGCCACGGGCAAAAAGGTGCCATCTTTACAGCTCACATAAACATCCACAGCTATGTAGCTCTGCCTGTGGTACTGGGCCAAGGATATGGAGGCGGGCCAAGGAGTAGAAATGGACCATAGTGGTGATGCTAGCACTATGACTATGTGATTTAGGAGTTAATGCAATATAGGGGTAAATCATTTCAGCACTTAGGATTGCATATTGCAAAGTAGAACTTTGAAGGCAGATGCCATTACACATTACACACTATGTATATGCTAGAGTAAAGTTCTGACATGACAGGAAACGCATGGGAGAAGGATGGGAGTAGAGGACGGTCCATGGAGTTACAGCAGTATACTGCATGCAGTGAAGGAGAAGTAATAGAGGTTCCTAAGAATCTGTTTGTTCTTTATCTGTGTGTGTGTGTTCTGTCCACAGGTGGTCGGTTCTAAAGACAAGAGAACCCAGCAGGATGTGTGTGTTGGCTTCACGTCTCACCTGCTGGTGGTGCTGCCTCAGCTGCTGTGTAAAGTAGGTCACTGGGAGAGCACTTTGAAAAATCACCTGACAGCAAACCTCTGTTACTTTTCAATGGGCCATAGACACTAGTTGTTTACTTAATGCAAATTATGGATATGTTGTTGCCCTGATAAAGGCTCAGCCTTACTGTGAAATATACTTTGTTTTCTGGCATGTCAGGTGGGGCCGGCAGGTGTGTGTGTGTGTGTGTGTGTGTGTGTGTGTGTGTGTGTGTGTGTGTGTGTGGGTGCCAGTTGGATGTTTGATAATGAAGTGACGTGCATGCACCCATCCTCTGATACTTCAAGTTCTGCTGCTGTCTCCTCAGTACTCAGAGGATGTGGAGCTGATGACGTCGCTGCTCAAAATACCTCAGTACTTTCAGATGGACACCTGCAGTGAGGAACACGCTGAGGCAAGTCAGCAGCTCCATGTTTTCTTCTCCCAGCTGGAGCTCTGAAGGGTTTTTAGCTTGTTTCCACAGAGGAACCCTTTACTGATGTCTGCGTAGAACCTCTTTTTGGCATTTTTCCCCAAAATAGTTTTTTTTTCGGTGGAGAAAGTTGTATGTAGACTCCTTAATTTTCAGCAGCATCAATGAAGAACCTTTTTGTCTTTGAATGCCATTTTCATACACAGACAAAAGCAGCACACTGCTCTGAGCAATGCTTAATGTTCACATACAGCCCCTCAAATTGCACAGAATGAATTGAATTTGACCTGAGTGTACTGTCTCCTCTCTATCTCCCCCTGGTGGCGGGAGTCTGACGGTGCACACCCCACTGTCCCCACTGTAGGCGCTGCTGGCGCTGCTGGCTCAGATGGAGGCTGCTGTGAATGGGCACACAGACCAGGCCCTGCTGGAGGCCGCTGCCCGTTCATACCTGGCACTCGGCTCCGACGAGTCCGCCTGGCACGGCCAGGTCACCCCCGCCATGGACCAACTCATCCAGCAGTGGACCAGTCACCTAGGAATACTTTTAGAGGAGGTTCTAAAGGTGAGGGGTGTTACCTGAGCTGTCCTCCGCTCGGAATATGATCAGTTTGAAAATGAAAATGTTTCTCTTTCACTGTGTTGGTTGTACTGTCTTTGTTCTGTTGCAACCAGCTTCATGCTGTAGTGTTTCTGGGGATAGGGGCATTGGACTCCAATTGTGAGGAGAATGTTGGACATAACCCTTCTGTTTCTTTTTCAGGAGGGCACCTTCACTGAAGATGAAGAAAAAGCTGAAGAAATTCTGTCCACACTGAAAAAACTTACTGCTTTCCACAAGTATGTATAGCTTCATATGTGAATGATTTCAGTACTTGCTCTTGGTTCATTGTGTGTGAAGTGTGTGTGAAGCGTGTGTGAAGTGAAGTTACCCTGTGATCTCTCTCCTCAGTGGTCAAGACATGTCCAAGTGGGGACTGTATGACCAGGTGTCTAAACTGCTCATAGCAGAGACGACGCATGGAGGACTGTCTGCTGAGGTACAGTCTCTATGCATTGTACCATGAAAACACCATAGCTATTAGTTGGACTGTTATCATTGTAACTTGTTGTAGTAACTCATCAACTTTAAACTCTAATACTTTAATACGTTCTCATACTGTGGATAAAAATACTAGCAAATATATATTTTTTGGAGAACGTAGACTTAGAACGTAGACGTAGAGTGTGTCCTGAATGTTGGGTAACTGATGGGTTGGCCTAATGCCTAACAAGGACAACTTTTGTCCAAGAAGGCATTTACAAATGACCTACTTACGATACTAAACTATACTTCCATACACTATATTATTCTCTGAACCCCTGGTCTGCCTGTGTCTGTCCACATGTCCCTCTCCGTGTCTCAGGTGGTGGTGGAGGCCCTGCGTTGTGTGTGTCTCTCTATCCTCTGGAGGCTCCACAGCTTCGGCGAGGTGGCCGCCTCAAGGGTAAGTCACTGGGAGAGAGTCAGGACTTGGGAGAGATGACTAGCAAACCAGCTCACTAGAGCAGCGTTAAAGGCAGAGTCCGCAATTCTAATCCAACACATTTTTTGTCAAATTCAGCTTATTGCTTCTCGTGGTCCTCTAGCTATTTGTTCAGTGTGTGCACTCAAAAAAACTCTGGTGTAATTTGATTGGCAGTTGAGCTCAAATATCAACAATCTTTGCCAGAGTCGCAGACTCTACCTTTAAGTTTCCATGCACACGTACCCCATGTCCATACCAGCTTCAAAGTGATGAATCAGGGGTCAGATTTCCAGCGACGATTTAGCCGTCTGACAGGGGTGGAATATGATCAATCAAAAACAAAAAGAAGCCCACAGAGGTAGCCTTTGATGTCGGGAGAAGTGGCGGCACACCGGAGTCCGAGCTGCAGCGCGGCAGGATCCCCCGGAGGTTACGTCCGGCACATTCTTTAATAAGATGCACAAATGCCAGCGATGTGATGAGCAGTCCTTAAGGGGTAGTGGGCCCAGGTGATAGATTGGAGTGGTTGTGTGTAAATGGCTACCTGCCCGTGTGGTGTTGGGCTGTGTGACGTGATGTGATCTCTAATGCGCGCCTGGTTATTAAGAACCCCCCCCACCATCACCAGCACCCCCCAGTGTTTCTATACAGCGCTCGGCGTAATCATATTTCCTGCCTCCGTGTTGACCTCCGACCCAGGAGGCAGTGAAATATTGATGGACTTTAGGACTGCTGGAGGTAAGATGAGGGGTGGCGGTGGTGTGGTGTATCAGGGCGAGGCGCAAGGATTGGCCACTCTCTCCTGGAAATCCTCTCCATCAATAACTGACAGGGGCCGGCTGGTATTCCACTACTTTGGACCCCATCTGCAATTCTAATGTCAGTGCCACTGCGACTCTAAAAGGGGGGTGGAGGGTGTGGGTGAACCACATTTACGGGGGAAAGGGGGGATTATTATTATCATTGGATGAAAACAATCTCTCCTGGGTCCTCAGAATGAGATTGTGTCGTCTTAGCGACGTGGCTGCGCCACACTAACTGAAATGGGACAGGCACTTTCTAAGCCCCCTCCCCTCCCTCTCTCCTCCTCTCCTCCTCTCCTCCTCCGCCTTGTCTTCGCTCCCTGGAGCAGCGCGGCGCTGTAATTATGAAAGAGGAGTTTTTACACGAGGGAGTGGCGCCGCGGCGGCTGCCGCTGAGCTTTCATCCCAAAGCCCTCCTGTGCTCCGCCATCACATCGCATTATTTAGCCTAATTACGCCAGCGCCGTCTCTGTCTGCCACCGCCTCTGAAGCTAGGGCCTGCTACCCCACTTACACACTTCCCACACAGATCTTGTGTGTTTGTGTGTGCGCATCTGTGTGTGTGTCTCTCTGTTTGTGTGCTTTTTAGATGACAGAGGGTTGATAATATTTTTTCCCTACCTTCCATGTTATTGATCTGTTTTTGCGCTGGATTGTGGTGCGTCGTTTTATTGAAGTTAAAAATAAAATGTCTCTTCGCGTCATGCTGTTAATTTTCTGCCTGATTTTTTCTCTGTGTGAAAAAAAAATATGTGTGTGTATGTGCCATCAAAAGACCCTGTTCCTGTGTGTGTGTGTGTGTTTGTGTGTGTGTGTGTGTGTGTGGTTTCAGGAGGCAGTCATCTGCCAGAGGACCCAGCTCCGAGCCTACTGTGAGAAATGCCATCGCTGTCTCACCCACATGGAGCAGCAGGTCCGGGAACAGGTACTGTCAGCCACATCCGCTCATCTCTGTCTTATGATGATAATAAAATAATAAATATTATATATTCATGTATGAAATATGTAGTCTAGTTTATCAATCAACATAAACTTAAGTCATGGTCTAAGCATTCCTAATTCCAGGATTTTCAGAAATCCAGAATCCTCACCGTTCTTTGGAGATCTTTTCCTACTTGCGTGTGACTCCATGGTTTGCTGAAATAACTCCAGTCCCCCATCAGGACTGAGTAGTTTGCAGAGAGTGGTTGTCTGGCAACCAAACCATTTTCCTGTTGAAGTCCAACGTCAACTGAGGCCTTGGGGTCAGAGAGGCTGTTCACAACTGGAATGCCTCAAATAGCCTGTCCAAGTTGTTGTGCTCTCAGTATCTCCCCATCAAGCCCATTTCCTAATTGCTTGTAGTTTGGGGGGAAATGCAGACATGGAAACCACATTGAGAATGGCCAAACTCCTCAGGGATATTTCATCTGTGTTCCCCCCCTTCCAGGATCCTGCTGTTTAGAGTAATGGAGATGACTCTTAACTGTCCCGGGCCAGAAACACAAGAGATTCACATTGTGGTTACATTGGAGTGGAGCTCCATCACATTTGTCTCTGATAAAAACATCCATTGCCCTCAAGGAACCAGCGTCCTTCCAGCTGACTATATACAGTCAATATTTGAGTTATTGATGGTGTCCTTTCTGTCCCCTCCAGGCGTTTGTCTCCCTGTGTGACGTGCTGGTGGCCCACAACTACCAGCTGCAGGTGTGGGAGCCCTCGGCGGGGACCCCTCTGCTCCTCTACGCCCCGGACCCCAAACTGCTCAAGGCTCTGGTCACCTTCATCCTGGACCACGTCTTCACCGGTGCTGAGACAGATGGACACAGCACCAGGGGTGAGAGGACATATATATAATATATATATATATACACACACACACACACACACACACACACACACATACGTACATACTTTTCTTCTCCTTCTCTCTGCATCTGCCGAAAAAGACAGGTAAAGTAGCTTCGCCTTTTACTTACTGTACCCTAAAAGTGTTTTATGAAAGGAGTCATCATGGCACTTCCACTGGCAGAATATTTTTCCAAAGAACAATTCAGGTTGTTTTCCACATATGTGCCAAGCAGCTGACGGTACCATTTTTTTTTATTCAGTGAGCCGCCTGACTCCACAAGGTGGCAGTCTTTCTCTTTGTTAGACATGATGAACCGCAAGATTAGACCAGCTCTGACAGAGAAATAATGGTGCTTCACCCTGTTTGCTTATTAATGATAAAATATTCTCATATGAAATGCGTGCTCGCTGTTCGATATATTAACTCTCTACTTTGCAGCGCACATTGGGTCGCGAAGGATTGAATAGCTTTCACATCCGTCCATTGAAACCTGACCTTTCGTTTAACCCCAGAATCTGCGAGGAAATCAAGAAATGCAAATTAATTTGTATACATCTCTATTAGACGGCAAGTCCAAGAGGTCATTAGTATTTTGTATCCAGACGTTTTCCCGGCAATCATTAACTGGGTAATTTCACGGAGCGCCGTTAGTGCGCATAAACACAGGCCGTGAGAGATGCAGGTCACTGGTTATTTCCAACAGATCAGCCGATCGGAAAAGAAATTGCTCTGTTAAAGAGGAACATTATTTACAAAAGTACTTAGAGTTCTGAGGCACAAAAACCAGCAGGCATGGAAATGGATTACACAATAACAGCTCCGATCAATACAGATAACGGCAGGCTTTTATTTGGAATACACTATTTTCCACACGCAATAACCGCGCTTTGTTGTATCAGGTTAAATAATGAATTTAATGATCAATGGATTGCCACAGATCTAATAGATATTCAATCGTCAGCAGGAAATTGAGCACATTTAATCGTGTTGTCTCTTGAAAGACACGCACCAGGGAGGCCTTCCTTTGACTCTCCCGTACAGCATTTTTCATCTTTTTGAGACAAATGTAATATGGGTGTATTGGCTTGTAACAAGTAATAAAAAGAAGCCTTATGATTAGATTTATCTCATGTCTCCGATGGCGTAATCCAGACTCGTTCTATTAGGTGGTGGCTCCAGGAGTCAGTCATTGGACAGAGACTGACATTGAGTTATGGAATGATGGTGTTGACTGCTCACTTCAGGAGGATATTTTATTTGTTGGAAACACACTTGTCTCTGTATTCCTTAAGTGTATTATCAGTTTTTTACCTGACGTTTGCCAAAACATCTGCACATCTCTCTCTCTCTCTCTCTCTCTCTCTCTCTCTCTCTCTCTATCTCTCTCTCTCTCTCTCTCTCTCTCTGTTTGACTGGGTCCTATTTGGTCGCAGCTAATACACACAATAATGCATACCTAATGTGTCAAATACATGACATGTTAAAGAATACTAAAATAATAGGGAGGATATTTAGTGGCACAAAAGTAATTTCTCTCTGTCTCTATCTGTCTGTCTGTCTGTCTGTCTGTCTGTCTGTCTGTGTAGTCAGTGGTCTGGATGCTGAGTGTGGGGGGACTAGGCTTGAGGACCTGCACAGACGCAGGAACCTGCTGGCCGCCTACTGTAAGCTGATCGTCACCAGCGTCCTGGAGATGGGCATGGCTGCGGAGATCTTCAAGCAGTACATGAAGGTGCGCGACACTCCCTCGCAGCACGGATGAATTCCAATACAGCCGTTACTGTGAAATTATTTTGAAATCACTGAAATGGTATTTAAAAATACAACCTAAAAGTAGATGCATCACTGACAGAACCAACCAACTGTGAAGCAAATGTGTATATCTATTAATATCGACGTTGCGGAGGCGGATGCCTGCCTATCACCAGTGAAGAGCACAACGTTCTGTTTATCTGCATCTGTGCATCCGCAGCCTTCCTGCCACAGAGCAGAGAAAAACAGGATGTTGTGTTGTGCTGATCGATCGGAATCAATACCGTACGCTCACATGCTCCGAGAGGAAGCCCTCACATGTCTGCACCCAGGGAACCTGCCCTCCATTCCAGCCTCTCCAATCAGGGCAGAGTGGGGTGTCTGGTTAGACTAGAGGTCAGGCACACTACACACTATGCACTGATTAGGACTCTGACATGTTTATCACGTTTCTCCTCGTGGCTTTCTCTTGTAGTAACTGTGTTGGTTCACAAGCTCACGAAACCTCAGACAGCACATTTTTGAGAATTTACAACCACAGCTAGTTTTAAAAGACAAAAAAAGACTAGGCAAATGTACAGCACAGTTGTGTGATCTTGTATACGTGTGTGTCTGTGAGTGAGTGTGTGTGTGTGTGTTGTGTGTTTGTATTTGTTTTTATCTCTATGTGTGTGTGTGTGTGTGTGTGTGTGTGTGTGTTTGCACATACATGTGTTTGTGATGGACTGACATGCCTGGTATGCTGGTCCAGCTCTGGCGTTGGGCATGAGCAGCTATGCCTTCATCAACATTCCTCCTGATCAGGCAGGCCGCAGCACAACATGTCCGCCTCCTAACCCCCCCCCAGTCGTCATCATGAACGATGCCTTTCAAAGTCGGCGAAGGATGACAGAAATTTGGCGTCCGTCAGAAAAACCCCAGCGTGCGTGTTTGCCCTGACTTCCTGCATGCACCAACCGCTGCGACCAACAAGCCACCGCTTGTTTCAGGGTCGGCCCACACTGCCAATGTGGCAACCAATTAAGCCGTCTTGTATGCATATGTATTAAAGGTAAACAGGGTGGGAAATGTGAGAAGATAAGTCATGTGTCAGGTGAGGTCTGAGACAGGAGGATGTAGGGCTGCTCCATTTGACTCCTGTTTGAAGGGGAGCATAGATGCCCCATATACTAACAGTTTGGCCTGAAAGAAGTGTGTCAGCCTGCCCATCTCCACATCCAGCACTGGGTGTTTCTCACTTTCAGTCTGTTTATGTTTTTCTTCCTGTCCTCTCTCTCTCTCTCTCTCTCTCTCTCTCTCTCTCTACTTTGTGTCTTGTTCACTGTCTTTCCATCTCCATTTCTCTCCTTTCTCTCTGAATCTTTAGACATTTCCTTCTGTCTCTCTTGCTCCCCTCCCCCAGCGTGTCTGTCACCAGGTCACAGGGTCCATGTTGGAGAGGATTTGTCTGATCCGGCTCGGTCTCCAATCTCTGCTGGGAGGGCAGAAGGGGGTGTCCAGGGACGATTATCTCCCTGCTAGAGAGGGTCGGCACGTAGGCCCGGGCCACTCACAAACACCGATAGGCTAGTTTCCAGAACAACCCCCCCCCCCCAACCAACCCCCTCCCCCACCCCTGCGCACCGCTGAGCCCATGGCCGGGTCTCGGTGAGAGGCTGTCCAGGCTGGGTGCAGAGCCAGTGTGACACCATGTAGGACACCATATGCTTCTCCATTCGGGGGCGGACGCACCACTGGTCCCAGATCAGTTGAAGTGGGGTGGTGAAGTGTGGAGCACATGGCATGTTCCTGTACGGCAGCAGCAGCAGGGGGTTGGATCTCGGCGTTAACCTTCTCATTCAGCAGCGGATTAGGCGCTTGGAAAAGGAAACGAGGGGGCCAATTAATTGGAGCAATTAATCTTGAGCTGGTTAGAGTGCGCAGTTAAACCAAGGAATTATGAGCTCTGGTGTGATAAACGGGAGCTCACACACACACACACACACACACACACACACACACACACACACACACACACGCACACACACACACACATGCACGCATGCATACACACATACTCACACACACACATTCACACATGCATACCCACACACACACATTCACACACTCCAGCCCTTCTGGAGCAGATTTGCTCTTTCGTGCAATCGGGCTCGACAAAGAGTCTTTCTGGTTAACGTGCTCCACAGACTCAGGCCTCTTTGGCCGGCCACAAACGCAGAGGCCAGAGAGGCTCCTTAAGAAGGAAGAGAGACTCACAGCTAAGAAAAGCCATTTCTCAGCAGGCGACCAATGGCATCCATCTGCTAGTACGACATCACAGACGGGGTCCCCTGCGTCTCCCACGGCAACAGCATGTGCTCTGGGACCCTGTGGGGGCAGTGTGGGCAGTGTGTGAGTGATGCTAAATAAAAAAAAAAGCTGAATGTTCTGTGGGTTCTCTGTGTGTGTGTGTGTGTGTGTGTGTGTGTGTGTGTGTGTGTGTGTTTGTTCTTTTGTGTTGCAGTACTACTATGACTTTGGGGACATCATCAAAGAGACGCTGAACCGGACACGGCAGATGGACAAGATCGAGAGCGCACGCACGCTGGTGCTGTGTCTGCAGCAGGTATGTGGAGCACAGCGTCTTTTCAAAACCATTATTTCTTCTCTTTCTTTCTCACTTGGTCCCCCTCTATTTTCCATCTTCCTATCAAAGGTGGCAGTGGGGTATCAGATGGAGTGTCAGAGCATTTTTCTCTATCTTTCTGTCTCATGCTCCCTCTTTCCATCCATCTCTATCTCTCACATTCTTTCCGTCTCTGTCTTCTTTTCTGTCGTTCTTCTTCCATCTCTCTGTCTCTCTCTCTCTCTCTCTCTCTCTCTCCTTCTCACTCCTAATCTGACACCTCTACGTAGGACACATCTGCTTGGCCTCATGACAACCCCCCCCCCCCCCCCCCCCATGTTGGTACTGGAAGGCCCCTGCAGCTGTCAGCACCTCCCTGACACACACAGAAATCTCCCCCAGCCAAACCACCAACTGTGAACCCATCGGAATGTTCTAGATCACCTCGATTCTTTGTTTGGCTCCTGCTAGATCCCTTAGCGAGGGCAGGGGATTGGCGACAGGGAGGGGGACTGATGGCCCACTGTCACTGGTTCTTTTTTTTTGTTTTGACTCCTTTGACTGGTTTAAACTAGAAGAGGACACTCTCAGGTTGATTAAAGACCTTGTGTGAAGACCTTACCCATGTTCTCAGTGAAGTAGATCTGTGCGCAGGTGTGAAGGTGTGTCCTTGTACGTCTCTTGTGACTCTGATTGTGCTGTGAAACCCATGAAGTGTCTGGTGATTAATCAGCGCTCTCGTCAGCATTCATCACAGGCCTGAAGTTAACTGGACTTCTGTTACCGTGTCACTCGACAAGATTAGTCTTTGATGTAGCTCTGTATGTCCTCGCATGGGCTATGTCTAATCCGTTTATCACCATAGAGAAAGCCCAAAGTCACTGGACCTTATCAAGAAGTATCCATCTTTGCTGGTTGGGTGAAAGTGTGTGGATGACTGAATGTAAGCTGTGGTTGACCTGCCTGTCTGTGTAGATGTGTCTTCTATCAAATAGTTTTCAGGCAGGTAGAGTAGCTGTTGCTGAATAAATGACCTATTACGACCTGTTTCTCATGTTTGTTTATTCTCCCTCTCTTCCTCTCTTGCTTTCATCACTCCTGTCCTCTCTCCCCCTCTCTTTCCTTCCCTCTCTTCCCGATCTCATTCTTTCCTCTCCTCTCCTCTGTCGTCCTTCCCCTCCTCCTCTCCATTCTCTTTCCTTCCCTCTCTGTGTCTCAGCTGTATCTGCGTCTGAAGCAGGAGCAGGAGGGCAGGGGTGGCGGGCGGCGCTCGGACGTGCAGACCTACAGCAGCATTAAGGAGCTGGCCCGCCGCTTCTCCCTCACCTTCGGCTGGGACCAGATCAAGTCCCGCGAGTCTCTGGCCATGATCCACAGGTATCAAATGATTCAAAATGATCACATCAAATGATTCAAAATTGTATCACCTGTTAATAATTGCATTATTTCTAAGTTGACAAGTAGAGTATTTCCTCTCATCAACCAAACAAATACTTTAGAAAGACTATATTGAAAATACAGGCCTCAAAGTAGAAATGCAATGCAACAAAATAGAGTGTACCTGTGATCACTGACACACAAGTTAGAAAACATGTAATCATTGAAACAAAATTGTATACGCACCAGTGTTTACCAGAGTATCTATCATCTTTGTATGATCATTCTGGATGAAAGTGTAAGATAACTGCCTTGATATTTGTATTGAAATGTTTTTTTTTTTTTTTTAAGTTACTAATGTGTTTTATGTTCATGTATTCTGTAGGGACGGCATCGATTTTGTCTTCCAGGGATTTGTTCAGCAGGCAGAGAAGCACGCCCCTCCCAACATCACATACCTCACCATCCTCAGCGAGTTCTCCAGCAAGCTCCTCAAGCCGGACAAGAAGACAGTGTAAGTGTCCACACGGTGCTTTGGTCACACGGTCACGCCAGACCGGTCAACACTAGCTGATGAAGCACAAAGTCAGTAATGTAAAGATTCGCTTGGCTAAATCCTGGAGAATGAAACCCAAAGATGTATAAAAAACTAAGGAGCTCTATCCGTGTGATCCGTGTGTGTTTATGTTACCATAACACCACGACCTTGATCTACCAGATAAGGAAACGCAGGAGTCAAGAGTTTTGATCATCCAGTCAGCATGCTTTTTCATCAGCCTCCAGATGACCAACGTAACCAGATTATCGCTCTTTTGCGTTTAGGTACAGCTACCTGCAAAAGTACGCTGGCGAGCACACGGTCAACAACAGGGAGGAGTGCTGGAAGCCTCTCATCTACTACCGCGCGTCTCTGCAGGCCACGGCCGAGGGCGACGACGTCGTCTCCTACATCAGCTCCGACAGCAACCGGCCCTCGCTCTCCAGCCACTCACGCTGCCCCTCCGTCAGACAGCCAGGCTCAGAGGGTACCTCATATTTATGCTCATTCAAAATGGTTATATTCATTCATTCATACACTGTATTCAACATTTATATTCATTCAAACGTTTGCATTTGATCATCCAAAGCCTTTTATATATACATTTTCATTGGTGTGTGTGCTCCCTAGATAACAAACCCACCATCTTGGTGTTGTAAGCTCTGTCTTTAAGCAGTACAAGGTATATCCCAGAAAGAGTTTTGTGGGAGCCAGGGTGCTAGGATTGTTGTCTCGTGTGTGTGTGTGGAAAGATTAGGGAGAGATTAGGGAGACAGAGGGACGGATCTCACACACACCCACGCACCCCTCTGTTAGGGAGTTGATCTGACTATGGCAGCCAGAAGACTTAAGTCCTGTTGGAACAGAGGACTCAAAAGTTTAAATGTAGTCTTATGGGATGCCATTTTAAAGGCTTTTTAATGCAAGCTTTTATTCCGGCAAATGATTAATATGTGCACTGACATTATTACGGAATGACAAACATTACATTCAAATTCTCTGAGCTCAATTTTTTGTATTTTACTTTTTGACTTCAAATGAAGAGTTCATTGACCACATATTGTGCCTAAATTAAAAAAACTGTGTGATATTTTGAAGGTCCTAGCTGGTTTTTCTGTGTGACAGGTGAGCTGAAGACCTCAACCCCACTCCCCTGCATTGAGACCAAAGGCAGCAGGCTGATTCCGAGGCCCCTCAGCAGGTGAGACAATGTTGTACACATGAACCAATAAGAAACTAAATTTCAGTGATTGACATCTGATATGAGCGTCCCTTATTCCACAGCCCAATCGAGAGGAAGGAGGCGGAACAGCGCCCTGTAATCAGTGAAGAGCCAGTTGACAGCTTTTCACAAGCTTCTGAGGAACCAACAGTGTCCAGATACAACAACGAAGAGGTGGATGTGGACATAGGGTAGAATGACCTTTGACCCTGATCCGTTCACTGGGTTTAGTGCAACTGCACATCATAGGTCCGGTGGCGCTTTGGTGCTAGTTTTAGGGTTAGGATATCTAAAAACTCTATTATGAATTCTATTCTGAATACATCAGGACCTCTATACCATCCTGTCACAAAGACAGCAGTTGGTTTCTCTAAGCTGATTACTGTCTTCAGTGATTCGTGTCAAAGAGTTCCTCCACAGAGGGACGCCTACATATTCTATCTAAAATGGTTCTTTGTAGAACTCTGAGCTATTGACTTTAATGAATAGATTACAATAGAACATAATTAAACTCTTTGCCAGGAAACGGTTCCCAGTAGAACTTAAAAATGTTCAGTGGTAATTTTTGAACCCCTTGCAGCCAAGGTTGGGGTTGTAAGGAGAAACTACATTTTCTTCTGTGAGGACTTTTTCTAAGTCTAGTGTGCCACACCTTTGTCTTTTTTTATTTTCAGAATATAGCATGTCAAATTTTTATTTTGTATCTCTTTCTATATATATCTTTGACATGGCATTTGCTGTAAAACAAAATGGTTCAACTTCAGACCACGTCATAGGTCTACATGGGTTTACATCATCTCCATATGTATCTGCTGTAAGACTGTAGGCTGAAGATTTATATTGACCCTAAATTCATTTGTTGCCCTGGCACGCAGAAAAAGCTGGCTTTATTTCATACTATTTTAAGCTTTAAGTAGTCGCTGTTGATTTTTTCAACCCCGCCACGATTAGGCAATTGTGCAATGTAATGTAAATAATTTTCATATCTTCTGCATAACGCACTTAACTTTGTTAATATTTTAAGTCCTGCTGTGTACATGTCAGGGTAATTCACGTGATGCACAAACACACCACATCTTCTTCGGGTAAAAGAAGAACTGAATGCACTCTTTAGGAGAGAAGGACAATTGTTTTTTTATGTAGCAGACAAGCCCCCTCGGTTCCATTCGGGGGCTCGGCCTCTGGTTTGGTCAGGTAAATGTCCAAGTAGGAGTAGTTTGGAGTAGGAGAGATGTTTTCGCCTCGTGCTCACCACTGTTCCTGTGGATTTGGCAGCTCTTTTCGTACATCTGTGACCAATGGGTTCATGTCATCTCTGTTCAACTTGACTTGTTTTTTTAAAAAGCTGTCCACTCTGTTTGTCTGTAAGAAAATAACTTACAAAGAATCTTTCCAATGCTCCAGTCCTGAGTGCTGGACTCAAATAAAAGCTATGAAGCTATACAAATGTTGCACATTCAATGTTTTACTGAAAGATCACCACATGTATTTTATCATCATCTTTTTTTATTTATTGGAACAGACAGACATTTAAAAAAAAGTTCATTTTTCCCTCATTGAAAGTACATATTCTTAAAGTACTTGTACAGGTAGAAAAAACATGAACATTATTGTTTTAAAAACATTCAGCTAAATCATTTTTTGCAACACCGCAAACACAAATTAAATATGTACAGCTATTTATAAATACCTCTAATAATTTATACCTAGCCTGCACACACAGGGCTATGATACAGTAATGGCTGATCACCTTGGCTGATAAATACATTATTTTATTTTACACATTTTCTCTATAAAAAGGACCTTTGACGAACAGAATCATTTTAGGCACCCAAGTGTCACGGCTCCATCTGAAAGAAGCCGACTGAGTAAAACTTGCATGTTTGGTTCTAAATTATTTTGGTTAATATATCTGGAATGTTACATTAGCCAATTCGTAGTAATGGAGAGAGACTGATAGAGGAGAGGAGAGGAGACCGGAGGACAGAACATGTGTCCATTTCCTTGCTTTAGTGCACATTCAGTAATTCAAGTGTCCAGCTCTCTGTGGCTGGGAGCTGGGCTCCAGTGTCGGGACTCCAGACCTGTGTGCTGGGGGCTCTACAGGCTCCGTGACTGCAGATGCCCAGCCTTGGTGTGCCGGCTGCTGGGGGGAGCAGCACACCCTCTGTGACGGCTCTGGTGTGGGGAACCTCCTGTGTTTGGGAGCTATTTGTTGAGGGGGGCAGGGGGCGGAGAGAGGATGTTGATTTACGTGTTCTACCTGATGGTTTGCATTGCGGCACAAAGTGTGTGCGTGTGTGTGTGTGTGTGTGTGTGTGTGTGTGTGTGTGTGTGTTGTAGATGCTGTGAAGTTCACCCTTATGCGTTTCAGGCTCCTCTTTGTCCCCCTTGGTCTGTCAACTTCCTGCTTCCATAGTTTCAGGACGTGTGGTTGACTCATTGTCGCTCTGCTGCATGGGTGTTTCTTTACTAGTTTGTTTGTTTGTTTGTTTCCCTTTGGCTTGGACTGGTTGCCCCTGCTTGGATGGAGGATGCCTCCACTGTTGTGACGTGGGACGGTGCTCACTCAAAGTCGTCCTCGTACTCGTACTCCTCCAGGTCCAGGTTGCAGTGGGGGTTGGGGATGTCGAAGAAGTGGCGCTTCTCCCCCTGTAGACCCAGACCAGCTGGACCATGCTGCTCCATGGGCTCCAGAATATCCTCGTAACTATGACAACAGGGAAGAATGCATGTTCGTTAGTCTACATGCATTTAACTTGTAGAGTTAAAAAACGAACAAAAAAAAACAAGTGACATCTAAACATTAGTTGAATAACTGATGTTTTTTTTGTTAACGTGTGGAACACTCCACTGGGTAGGGCAGTAAAAGGGAATGAACAGGAAGTGAGAACAGGGGAACAGGTTTGAGACCAACCGGTGATGTGCAAGATGGATACAACAACAGCAGCAGGTTACAGTAGGAGGAGGAAAAGTGCTTGAATGTCTTTAAAGCAACTTTAAAGACACAGCGATGCAAGCTCAAGACACGGGCCACATCTCAACACAGAGAGAACAGCGAGCATCGGAACCAGAGCCAGAGGAAAGAGAACCGTAGGAACAAGAACACGGGCAGAAGCCAGGTGTGCCAGGTGGGGAGGAAGGGACTGGAGAGAAATACAACGTCTGAACTCTGCGGATCCTTCCAGGCGTCTTACCTGAGAGCTTCTCCTGACTACCTCAGCCTGCCTCCTTTCAGAAGTCAGGAGAGTTCCTGGAAATCGCCACACAACAAGCCTGTCAAGATGCCTGACCCTCAGCACCTCCCCACCCCCAATCCACCTGCACGCCCTCTCCCCCCACTATGGGATCTAGTCAGCACGCTATGAAGAATGGGGAATCATCTGCACCTCCCCAGTGTGGATTAACGGCGCACTGAAGAATATTACAGTTTCTTGCGATTGGGTATTAATTGCCGTTGTGCTTATTTCGGAAAAATTAGTAACCACAAAACAAAAACACCAGTGCTGTGCTGATGGAGCCAGTGGAATAAGTCAACAACCACTCAGCCAGTAAAGTTGTCATGTGTATCCATCATTAGGTGCCCTAAATATTAGCGAGCATGTCATGGTTGCCATGGTGAAGGTGGCCTTACCCATCGTGGAACTGATCGTTGGCAGTCTCCTCCGCCACCAGGATGTCGTACTCCTCCGCTGCGTACCTCTCCCAGTCGGGAATATCTTGGCCCTCAGTCTCTCCGTCCTGACACACACACACATAAGGGAGAAAACACACAGGCCATTATTCCCTGAGCCCAAACAAACAATAACAGTCCACAGGTGACCTAGTTCAGGACCTTACCCTCACGACTGAGAAAGGGTCCCTCTGCTCGTGGTCCAGGTACTTGTCTATGTTGAAGAAGGTGTCGAAGAATATGTGGGACAGCTTGCACCTCTTCAGGTCGCGGAGGGTTATTTTCCCTGCACATGAAAAAGGGAAAAGCAAAGCATACAAACATGACTCCTCTGACCCTTCACCTCTCAAAGCTTTACCAACTTTGAAACGGGAAGCCCTGACGAAGATGGCCATTTTGATTAGGACGTTTCCACGTACCTTCGACTTCAGGCCTGACCAGGTCCAGCATTTGGCAGAGGCAGTCCTGGAAGGGCAGGGGCTCGATGGCCATGGTCTCCAGCTTCTGGCACTGCTCTTCATAGAAGTGCTGCAGCTCGTACATGGACAGCACCCCGTCCCCATCCACATCCATGCAGCGGAACCAGTACTCTATGCTACACAGGCAGGAGAGAGCAGAGAGGAGAGGGGACTCAGCTATATCAGGTTAGAGCCAATTCAGGCCGTGGCTTTCTAAGCATGCAACTGTTACGAGGATATCCTACCACAGAAAGGTCAGAGTGTGTGTGTGTGTGTGTGTGTGTGTGTGTGTATATATATATATCTATCTCTCTCTCTCTCTATCTCATTTTGTTGGCAACCCCTGTATTGTACATGCTCCTCTTCATTAAACTGTCCAAAGTGTTGGTATTGTTAACACCATCTTGATAACTTATGTTATGTTAACTTGATAACTTATGACGAGGGGCCTTGAATATCTCCATCATATCAGACAAGGCTGATAGCCAGGCAATCAGCATCTCTGCCCACCTGGTCTCTGTCCTCTTGTCCTCCTCCGAGATGAGGAACCACACAAAGTCAGCGTAGCTCAGACGTGTCTCCTTCTGGCCTTTCCGACCCCTGTGAAGAACGAGCACACACACACACACACACACACACACACACACCCCGAGAGAGAGAGACAGACAGACAATTAAACATTAACCTTCTGAGATCTGAGCTACAGGTAGAGAAACATGAGCTCTATTCAGCCGTTCGAAGCGACTGGTCAATGCATGCAGGAGCGTTTAATAAAGAACACAGAGGTATGAAACAGCATGGCGTATCGCTATATTACCTCGTCACTGCTCCAGAGAATATCCTCTCAATCATGCGGTTGGAAACGGCTGGTGGGGAGACAAAAAAAAGGGAGAGAAATAGCGGGATGAAAAACCCACAGCCATAAAAGTTTCAACCCTCATGGCTTCCATCTGACTTTGAGACTGGCCGTGCTGCACTGCTTCAGGTTATAAATCCCCCAGAAGGCAATATAGAGGGGTGTGCTCCACAACACTCCTTTATTCTCTCTGCCCGTCTCCTTTATCGTTTCCATACCAGGAATACACTGGCCAGGCTCTCAGAGGGCTCAGAGAGCGGACGCAGGCAGACACCGCATCATTCTTCCCTCAGGAAAGAATGACACCCACACACATACACACACACAACACACGTTTCTGTCCCTATTGATCTTAATGCCCTCTTCTGCCCCACACAGGCCATGGGGCAGGAACATGAGCTTTGATGTAGGGCAGGAGGCAGACATAGAGAGGGAGGAGAGAAACAGGGGACTTCATCATCAGCAACACTGAGGGGAAGTGAACAGCCATCAGCAAAACAACTACTCTTGTTGTGGAACAGCATGCCACCGTGTCATCCAAAATCTAGACATGTTTGGAAGGTCCAAAGTTTGGGCATAAAACACACAGTGTAACAAACAACAATAGGAAAAGAGGGACGACTGGAAGTAGAACGAAAATGTGGAGAAGTGGGAAAAATAAAAAAAAGGTGGATAAGTGCTTGTTTGAGACAGTCTGTGAGTTTATTACCGTTGTCATTGTGCCGTGCCAGGTCTTTCTGGTCGATGTAGAGGTCGTGGTCTGAGTCCAGCTCCCAGAACTTGCAGTAGATGACGTAGAAATGCTCGTAGGAGAAGTACTCCGTCAGCTGGTTCACATCCTCTTCCTCCTCTAGCAAAGCCACGTTCTGTCACCCACGCAACAAACAAACAAACAAACACAGATTCCTGTAAACATCCAAACGGAGGATGGGTACTTGTGGACTGACAGAAGTGGTGAGATGAGGCTTCCTGCCTTACCTGAAGAAAGCTGCTCTTTCGGAGCTCTGAACGGGTGATCTTGCCTGTCCAAGACCTGTTGACGTCGTAAAATATTCTTTGGACTACCTGAGGACGGAGGAAACCAGGCACATTCAAAAAACGAAATGAAAAACGTGAAAAAATGAAAGCGTGAAACCCAAAAGAAAGGGAAGTTGGATATTGTCTCATGATTGTGCAGTTCACACTTACAGTGGTGATGTAGCGGGAGTGAAAGTCCGCCGCCTCCTTCAGAAAGGCCAGGCCAGCGTGCGAGTTCACCACATCCTGTGTGTGTGTGAGGGGAGAAAAAGACATTTAACTTTGTCTGTCTCACTCGGCCTCTCTCCAAGACAGACACACATCAAAACTGAACTTCAAACTAAGCTTGAACAAAGCTAAATGTTCAAAATGTTAGATCAGTGTGTGCATGTTTTTAACGGTCTGTGGAGACATACAGACGACCTCCCTCTCAAGACCACCCCCCCCCTCTCTCTCACACACACACACACACAGGCTCTTAATGAGGCAGCTGTGGCCTACATGTATGTTTAGATGTGCGCCATGCTAAAGACATCGAGGGCCCTCGGAACAAAGGGAGGTTTTGAGAGAGGGCAGGGAGACTCGGAGGGCTCATTTCCCACAGCGGCCAGGCTTTTCATGTGGTCCGCTGAATAGTAAATCTACTACAGTTCCCCCCCAGAAACGGAGAAGCGAAACCTTTTTATTATTACTCCAGATCATGTTTTTCTTCCCTTTCCCCATATTCCCTCCTCCTCCTGCGCTGGCCATGAAAGTCAGATTCTGACATGTGCAAGCATGCAGAGAGGTGGCAATAAAATTAATACGGCCTTTTTTTATTTTAGAGAGGGGCGTGTGTGCGTGTGTGTGTGTGTGTGTGTGTGCATGAAGGTCTCAGTGACCCCTTTCCCCCCCTCTTGTGACGAAATTAAATCATAGCAAAACACATAAATCAGAGGCGGTGCGGGCCGGCTGGGGATAGTCCCGTCCACTCCGCCGCAATACTTCCTTCATTCATCACAGCAGTCAGGACTGCTTTGGCTGGGGCCGTGTGCCGCTAATGAAAAGGGAGGAGGCCGGCGCGGGCTGCCCGCCGAGGGCTCACCGCGGCCAGGCCGCCCAGGACGCCCACGCCAGCCTGAATATGGATGACGCGTCCATCACCGCCACGCCGCCAGGCATGATGGGAGAGAGGGGCCAGCACAGCAAATAAGGGTTGCCCTCTTCCTTCCTTCCTTCCTTTCTTTTGCTCTCTCTCTCTCCCTCTCTAACGGCCTCTTTACCTCCCCATCTCATAAGCAAGACGTGTGAAATGTAAAAAAGCCTCTTAAAAGACCAAGCAATAGATGACTGGTAAAATACACCCTGAATGGCAGTTTGCTTTTCTTTGCTTTTGCCACCATCATTTCAGTAATATTATTTCATTATTTCAACACTGGCAAAAATATAAGCAAACAAACAAACAACAAAAAAAAAAAAAAAACAACTAATGGGCTAGAAAGACTAGATATCATGAGTCTCAAAAGTATGCATTTTCAGTGGTCCACCCCGTGATGAAGACTCCGGTACCCTGCTGTTGTTTTCGTATGCATTTACATTAGAGCGTGTGAGCTGCATGTCCGGACCTCTACTAAAAATATATCTGCCCTCCTGCAGCATCCGGTGCATGGGACTTGGGTTGGTGTTTTCCAGATCTGCCCCGTTCCACTGCAGTATTCAGTGTGTGTGTGTGTGTGTGTGTGTGTGTGTGTGGACAAATGCATATGCAAGCAAGTCTCTTGGTGTGTTTTGTATGCATGTATGAATGTGTTAGAGAGGAGGAGAGAGTGTGTGTGTGTGTGTGTGTGTGTGTGTGTGTGTGTGTGTGTGTTGGGGGCCAGACTGTGAGCTCAGCAGTAGGCCTATGTGACCTGGCGGCCCCTTACCTGCAGGAATGGAATAAAGTCCTCTTGTTCCAAGTAATTACAGCCTGGCTTGGCCAAAAGGTGCAGAAATTTGGATGCGTCATCGTGACAGGTCTGTAGTGTTCTGCAGAGGAGTGAACAGATGGCAGGGTCAGGGCTTTGGAGGGAGGGAGGGAGGGAGAGAGAGAGAGAGAGAAAGAGAGGCTAGGAAGAGAGAGAAAGGAGAAGGGAAAGAACAAGAGAGCAATAGAAGATAGAAAAAGAGAAAGAAAGGATCAAAAGAAGAAAAAAAAAGAAGAAGGAAAGCCTTCCCTTCCAAATGCATAAGTCTCCATGTCTGGTGGAAATTAGCTTTAAAAATTAATTCCCAGTCATGTTTTTGGGACCGAAACCAACGCTGAGATTATGACATAATGAACCGTTACAAACAAGTCCGTGAGCTGCCTCTCTAATGTCTGTCTTGTGTTTGTGGGGGAGTTTGGTCATGAATGAAACAAGCATGCTTGCTTCCACAACAATCAATCAGTCAATCAGCAACATGGTCACTCAGCCCAGCACCCCCCCACTGCTCTGCATATCCGGGTCAGCCTCATACATTCATAACTGGACATGCAAGCATTCCCACATGGGGCCCATTGTTGTGGGTGGCCAGAGCCTAGAAAGACGTGGGCACAAAAGCCCCCCATTGTCTTACTTTCTCCACATGGCGACGAACTTGTGAACGGACACGAATCCCGTCCTGTCCCCTCCAGCCGCACAGAACAATGGGGCCTTCCAGTAGAAAGGGCACTCGCAGGCCTGCAGTGAGAGAGAGAGAGAGAGACAGGGGACAGTGGGGTGGGGGTGGGGGGACAATGTCATAAATAAAAGAATTGGCACAAAACCCTCCAGGGAGCTGTTATAATAAATAACAATAAAACACCCATATACCAGGCCACTCTATTGGGTCATGGCACAATTACAGCACAGTACACACTGGCTAAGGGACTGGGCAAATACACACACACACACACACACACACACACACACACACACACACACACACACACACACACACACACACACACACACACACACACACACACACACACGAGCATAACTCAGCAGGAAATGTTGTGGAGAGAGAGTGGAAGTAGAAAGAGAGAGAAAGACAGCAAGGAAGAGAGAGTGATATAGGGTAACCTAAAGGAAAACGGCGAGTAATCCCTTTCCAAGTCCATTCCCAGAGATGAGAGCCCATAAAAGATGGCCACCTGCAGGAGAGCAAAGCAGGCCCAGAATACAGGAGGTGGAGGGGTGTGTGTGTGTGTGTCTCTGTGTGTGTGTGTGTGTTTGGGGGGGTGGGGGGGGGCTGGATGGTTCACTTGTGTGTTTTTGCAGCTGTCAGCCTGTCCTCTGTGATCAGAGCTGGAGTGTTAGCGCAGGCAGGGAAGGTTCCTTTACCGGCAGCCGCTCTGACATGCACAAACAATGGGCCGAGGAGGAGGGGAGGGGAGCTCCTGACTGTGTTTGTTCATCTCTGTTTGCACTGATAATGGGGGTTTCCAACACATACACAAAGTCCCTCAGGACAACCAATCAGCCAGTTAAAGGTCTCTTCAGGTCACAAGTCACATACTGTTGGAGCTGAGATAATATTTTTCTATTGGTTAGAAGTGAGAGGGTGCATGAATGTTAGACGGAGTGTGTGAGTGTGTGAGGATGAGTGTATGTAAGTTTAAGTGTGTGAGAAACTGTGAGAGGGATGGAGACAGAAAGAAAGAAAGAAAGAAAGAAAGAAAGAAAGAGAGCAAGCACAAGAGAGAGAGAGACAGACAGAGAGAGAGAGAGTAGGTGAAAGTGAGAAAGATGGAGAGAGAGAAAGAAAGGGATGGAGACTGAGAGAAAGAAAGAAAGAGAGAGACAGAGAGAGATAGTGTGAGAGATACAGTGTGAGAAAGAGGGGGACAGAGATATGTTTATGTATTACATTTTGTTGTATTGCATGTCCATCTCATTGCTTTGGCAATACTGTTACAGTCATGCCAATAAAGCTTATTTGAATTTGAGAGAGAGAGGGAGAGCGAGGGAAAGAGAGAGAGACTGAATGAAACGGCCTCCAACTTGTAAACAGTTATGAGCTTGAGCTAATTACGCTAATGAAAACAGTTCGCTGGGTGGCAGGGGAAAGCTAGAGGCTACCACGCTACAAATCAGCCCCTTACCTTGGCAACGTTCCCCATGTCCTCAATGGTGGCCCTTTCATTGGGGAATTGGGAAAATATTTTCTCGATCTTGGAAATGAGATGGTCGATGTTGAGGTTGGCTTTGGGCCGTCCCCGAGGGAAGTAGAACTTTGGAACGCTTTCACTTAGCGCCGGCGTAATGGGCTCCTCTTTCTTGACCTGGGCCTGCCAAAACAGACAGAAATAAACACCGTTAGCCACGGGGCTCACCCCTCCCACTCACATTACCAACCTCACCCTCAACCCCCCCACCACACCCACTCGCAAGAGTTATGGTTGCTCAGCAAATTGCACCTCCACGAACTCTTTTCCTTCCCCTCCTCCCTTCCCTCCAAACTCCAGCTCTGACGGAGCTCAATTAAGACGTGTCAAGTGACATTGGCATGTGTAAAATAGCCCATTAGGAGCCATTTTGCCAGGCGCCAGAGCCCCGAGATGGACGCTGGGCAGGTTGGACAGCAGTGTTTGGCCTCCCAAACCCAAATAACCCACCAGAAGGGATGGCTCTGGAGGTGGTGATGGCTCAGACACTTCACAAATACTAAACTGTGAGCATGACACGCAGGAGGTATGGAGGATTTTTATTATAGGCCACATATATATTCTTTAAACAAACTTGCATAAGTTGGAGACTAAAGTGGAAGTTAAAGTTGCTTTCTGTGATGATGGAGAATCAAACCGGTGGTATATTATTAGTGTTACATGAGAGACCAGCGAGGCATTTAAAACGACGATGGCCCAAACCTCACAACTTCCTAACCAACGTAACGTAAGCGAACAGTAGAACACAGGTTTCTCAGTGAAAATGATTGGTAAAACCCAACATCCTGAATGACCCAACGCTGTTGCGTCCACCACTAACCTGAAGACAGAAGCGCTCTTTAAAAACAGAAACCCTCATCCAAGCACACAAATTTAATGGTGATCCTACCTGAAGATACGCATGCAAGTGGCCATTCAGCAGAGGGACGTCATCCATGTCGTCTTTATGTTTAAAAAAATGTGCCAGAGACCACAAGGGTAAAAAATAACAAGCCATCCTAGTTCCCACCCCACCCCCCACAAAAACACCCCGGACTTGTTTTTAGGTAAGCATTCTGAAAGGAAGCCACCACCAGAAACGCAGCAGTAGAGCAGCAGGATGGGGTAAGAGTATCAGAGCAAATAGGGCTGTGTGTGTGTGTGTGTGTGTGTGTGTGTGTGTGTGTGTGTGTGTGTGTGTGTGTGTGTGTGTGTGTGTGTGTGTGTGTGTGCGTGTATCTAAGAGAGCTTCTGTTTGGGATGGGAGGAGCCGAGGGAGCTCGGAGAGGAACGAGATAACCAGTGACACTGTGTCTCTTTGAGCACACCACAAACACAGCTCACACACACACACACACACACACACACACACACACACACACACACACACACACACACACACACACACACACACACACACACACACACACACACACACACACACACACACACACACACACACACACACACACACACACACACACAGAGAGAGTATCTCTTTGACCATCAAGCAACAAGCACGACTTCTCACTCACACACGGGTAGTTCTTCTGTGCCAACTAAATGAACTTGAATAACTTGCTGAGAAAGGCTCTTTGAGTGTGCGGTTCAAAAATACCACATGACACCAATTACGCCACTTACCGAGGACACACTCGGCTGGCCCAAACTTTTAGCACCGCTCTTAGTGGCAAAGCGCTGCTGAGCACATGGAAGACAAAGATTTTGAAAGCAGATACGGTTCACTGAAAGCGCTAGTAGCACTTTTAGCATTTACATACCGACACGGCTTTCAAAGCCCACCTGCCCCATCCCCTCTGCCCCGCCCAGGCAAATGTGGGCAATTGAGTTTGAGCGTATTACCCCTTAATGTTAAAAAAGCCTGCGCTGGTGTGCTTTAGTCATTTGATAAGGCCAAAATGGCTGGTGAAACTGCACACTGGCGCATCTGCTCTGGCCATGGGGTCTTTGAGGCGTCCGGTGCTTAAATCTCTGGAATCTAATTCAGAGGCTCAGCTAGCGGGCGTAACACAACACCAGAAGTATGCAGCGCGGCCCGGAGAGCGGCGGCAGCTGCGAGGTGCGTGGAGGCCAACGTGGAGGAGAGCCCCGCGCCGTTTTCCACACGCAGGGGGGCGGGGGGGGGGCATGGCAGTGGAAGAAGAATGGGACCTCCGGGACGCACGCAGGAGTGACAGATTCTGCGTGGATGGCACACAACCTTGGGTACTGTGTGGCCTTCGTAGGGATAAGAAACGTCTTAGAGTCCTTTGGGGGGCAAGTCCCACACTTGGCCAAAGAGCCATAGTACTTTAACACAGAAGATTCTGAAAAATGTAGGAATGCTTCACTAGCAACTATGCTGTGATGGCGTAGCTAGATATAGACAGCCATGGTGGTGGTGGTATGGACTAAATGTGGGTGGGAACAATAACAGCATAAATGGCATTAGGAATGTCTAGTCCAATCCAAAACGCCTCTTGACAGGTGGGCTCAAAGGAATATTGAAAATCTTTGGCTTGTAGTGCAGGGACTTAGATAGGGGTAAAAGCCTGTGTGTGTAGGCTTGTTTGCATTTGTTTTTGAAAGGCTTCTTATCCACAATTTCAATGAGTTGGCCTCAGATTATAAACTCTTATAAACTCTGGCCCCATGAGACTAATGCCTACTTCTATAAAGAAAGGAAACCAGGTTACTACAAACAACTGCAGACAGCCCCACTGCCAAACTTGCAGTGTAATTGGCAAGAAGGTAGCATCTCTATTCTCCTGGCTATTATGATGGAATGAGAAATCCATCTGTAGTCTCACAAGCATCCAGCCTGTGTATGCACTAAAAACAGCGCTGTGTGATGAAACATGGCCGCCCTGCATGCCAGCTAGTCAGCCACTGTTTACACAACTAGGGAATCTCACAACTCAATCTGTCTGGCTGATATTTAGTAATCAGCCACCATGCTGTTCTGAGTTACATCACATCCTCGCGTACATAAACACGCAAGCGCCTTCACCGTGGAGAAGCTGCGACTGCTGATAAAGATGGCATGTGTGAGTGAGTGGTCGCTATGCTACGATGCGAGAGCCAGTCATCAACTTGGCCCCCTTTATCACAACTTTGTTAACTGTCCATAAAACCAGTCAGATAGGAGCACGAAAACAAAAAAGGCAGGAATGCGCACAAACAGCACTGAAAAGATGCAGAGTTAAGGACCCGACGATGGTGTTTCTAAAAAACATTGACTTGGGGTCCTTATAAGGCTTCTGGGCCTCTACTGGTGTTTGGGCAGCTCTTTGATGTGCCTCTGTGTAGTGTTAGCGCTCGCCGGGAGCTGGGATGCTGTTAATCTCTGCCCGGGACTCTCGGCATCAGTCATGTCTATAAAAGGGAATGCGCACCTCCTGCCTGGGAGAGAGTATGGGGATCCGAAGTTCCCCTCCTCTCTCATCTAGCTTGCTCACTCGCTTGTGGTCACCCTCTCCCTCTCTTTCTCGCATGCTCCTTCTCTTCATGCTAAACATTAGTAGGCTCCTGAGCCTTGCTGCTAATCCCTATGACATCCCAGAACACTCACAAGAATGCCACAGTGACGGTCAGAGTGGCAAGGGCAGCCTGCCCTACCCCTCTTACAACTCCACAAGGCCAACACTGCCAAGCCCCACCAGTAGCACAAATAGGTAAACAAATAAATATATACACAGAGCAACCCAAAACAGAGGATTAATCCATCCCATCAGATGGACAGACTTGCTTGTAGAGAGTAGAAGGGGTGGTTAAGTGAGCGTTAGCTGCGAAACCCCCCAAAACACTCCCCCAAACACAAACAAACAGGCACATAATGGCGAGCCAAGTTAGGAGACCACCTGCCTGTCCCTGCTGGAAGGCACGGAGCCTCTTCTTGAAGCGCGAGGGCAGCACAAAGTCACAGCCGCGGGCCAGCAGGGCCAGCTCCTTCCTCAGGTCCGGATCCTGCCGTAGGGACAACTCCTTCATCCTCATCTTTCTCCTCCTCTTCAGCAGCTACTGCTCCTGGGCGACAATGGCGGATGAAGAGCGTCCGGACCACACACAGACGGATGGACGCGCTTACTCAACTGACCAAGTGACTATCCGGGTGCACAGCTAACTAAAAGCCCTAACAGACGGCGAGGGTGCAGCAGGAGGAGGAGGAGGAGGAGGAGGGGGCTGCGAGAAGAGCTTACTGTAAACAGTCCCTCCGTCCGGCCCGGGATAATCTTCCTCTGCAAACTGTGGTACTGTCCCAACACATGCAGCATAAACACATATGCGCGCGCACACACACTGAGCTTCTCAACGCACTGCTTTCCTTTATCGGGAGTGCAGGCAAGAGGCTTCTTAGCGGGGTGAGGGAGCGGCTGAAAGGGACGAGCAGCTGCTGTCCTGAGCCCCCTGCAATGCTCCCACAGACTGCTCTGCCTGTCCTTCCATGCATCCCACCCTGCCTGCCGAAGGTCACACACACACACACACACACACACACACACACACACACACACACACAGCTATCCTGACAAGTCACAGAGGAGATAGGGTGAGTGTGTGTAACTTGGAAACTGAGGGTGGGAGTGGATCTGCCTTTTCCAGTTGGGATTCCATTCCACTGACAGAAAGTTATGTAAAGAGCCAAACCTGTTGTTTAGGAACCCTCATATTTGACGGCTGGGTGGTTCTGATTGCGTCCACCATATCATCATAATCATCATGCCCCCCCTTTCTCTACTCATTTTCCAGAATCAACTCCTGCCTAAAGTATACAGTACTTCTTTGTGCTGATACAATGCGACTTTAAAGAGCCTGTCGAGTCCAACCAACTTGAAACCCCTTCATATTTGTGTCCCAAATAATGTCTGTTGTGGAGAGCTCTCATCACTCTTTACTATTCTTCATGAAGGCTTTGATTTCAGCCTTTTCTATAAACAGATCTTTTTTTTGATCACACACACTGTAACTAAATGATACGCCTGAATAGAGCTTTCTGAAAACAGCAGTGCCTTTTTTACTGTATTTAAAAAAAAAAGGCAGAAATAATAGCGATAAAGAAACCACTGAGTGGCCGCCTGTGGACTTTGTTTATTTTGCCTTCCAAGGCTGCGGCTTCCAGCCATTCCATATCTTATTATAGTTGACAAGACTTAGTCGGTAAGTGTTGGTGGAGGTGGGGGAGGTGTTGAATTCAAAGAATGATGGCTGAACCAGTCTCGGACTATTAAAAGCCCCAACGTGCACTGTTTGGGCATCACTACGAAACAGGAGCTGCAGAAAAGAGAGGTATCTTTAGTGCTGGCAAACATCCGCTCCCCAACTGACAGCAATTACATCAATTCCCCCGCAAACATGCTGATCCAAAGAAACCCAAGCAACAACTACTTTGTTTTTCTCCCCACATATACCTGCAAACAACCGCCATTGTTTTCAAAACAAGCTTAATTAGCAGAAATGGATTTGGACAGCTGCCAAACTGGAGCTCACATTTATATAAAAGATATATATTTTGCAGCACGAGCCAGAGCTCGAAACACAATAAAGAACACATTGAGTCTTGAATTTTCTGTATCTTTTAGAGCGCATCACAAGATCCATGTTATTCTTTTCAACTCAGCAGTATCCACTCCTCACCTCCGGTGGCAGGAAGGAGTGTGCTTTCCATACGCTGTCCTGTGTTTGATTTCTGGGCAGCTTATGGGCCTTTATCGTCCAACATACTGGTCAACATGCGGAGTATAAATGGAACATGCGTATGAGCACAAATGACAGCGCGGGCCAAAATAAACTTACAGCTGCAAGTTTGATGGTCCTGTTTTTCGGTTGCTGCTGAGCTTTGTGGGAGTGTTTTGTTTTCATAAACAACAGGGGGGGGGCACACATGACGACAATCTCCGTAGTGTTGCTCACACACACAGACAGGAGCCTCCCTACCATGACTGTTGGCCTAGTGTACATCTTGCGTTGTGATGATAGTGGGCTGGTACTGACTGAACGGGTAGGCCATGGGTTTTTCTGTGTGGGAAGATGGAGGCCTGCCAGTGAGCCAGCTGTCTGTGCCAACGCTGCCACTCCGCACAGAGCAGCTGTGCGTCCCGTCACCGAAGCCCTCCGCACACACAGACAATGACCAGCATGGGCCAAAATGGGGCAAGCCAACAGACATGCTTTAGTTCCCCCTCCATGCAATTGGAAAATGGGGACAACGCTGATAATGTGTTGGTGGTTTGTGCCCTGGACTCTGCAAAGTATGGGCTGAGCTCTATCTGGCACTGGGCAAACCGGTGGCCTTTTTATGAAGTCTGGGCAATAGCACAGGAACAGGCTTCCACATGCTTTGGTTCCCACATTACTGTACATATTTCTGAAAAAGAAAAAACTGGCTATGTGACTTAGGTATGCACTTTTGCTATAATACAAGTAGGCCTATGGTTTTAGAAGGAGGAGTGTGCATGGATCAGTGGCGTAACGTAGTAACGACGGGCCCAGGTGCAAGATATTATTACGGGCCCCCCTAGTGAATGCTAAAAAAAAAAGTAATTGAAAAAAAAAAAAATCGTAGCCTTCCCTACTTCCGCAACCGCGTCTAAAAAAACGCTAATCATACCGTAAAAAGTGTTCGAAAGCATTAATAATAGCGACCACTATTTACCCAACTTGTAGCCTAGTAATCCTGCCCTACCATAATGTATGTAGGCTATAACTTGTCTTGAAATATATATCTATCACAGTAGCCGTAGGTTACCTGTTGCATGGTTGCTGACACACCACTGAGGGCAGAAGCAGCGATGCTAATCCCAGCACTGCTCACTCCGTGGGTTGGCTACTCGTTGACGGGCTAGCTAAAAAGCCAAAATAATCTAATTTAGGCAGCTTTGCCGCCTTCTCCTCCTGTTCTTTTTTCTCTTGCCCTTTTCTACTTCCACTCTTGTGCTTAAAAGGCATTATTACGAGTAAAGTTGTGCTGTGCTCAATGAACTAGGACCTAATTACTAGGTTATCAGACCTTCAAATTGGTTTAACTATAGCGTATTGTATTGTCTCATGTTCAAATAGAGGTTTGACATTGGACAACAACATACATATTACCCAGCAATCATCATTGCTAATCACAAAAATACCAAAGAAAATAAGAACTTATTCATTTCATTGAATAGTTTTTTGATAGTTTCTATAGTGCATGTAGGATAGGCATATGATTTTGTTATAAATTGTTACTTTTCACCAAAAAATAATAAGAACCATGACTGAGATAAGTTTGCCTTTTCAAGTGTATAAATAGCATTTGACACTGCCATTTGTATATAAACAGTGCGTATTAACATAATCATGTCCGAGAAAATATAACACCGCACTGCCGGTGGGCCCGTCGATCGACGTGTTTGGAGGGGGGGCCTGTCGTGCGACGCATGTATTTCTTTGGGCCCGGCTACGGGCCCCGAAACCCCACGGGCCCAGGTGCAGCCGCACCTGCTGCACCCCCTATAGTTACGCCCCTGGCATGGATAATTGAATATCTGGATAACTGTTTGCAGCATAACTATTTGAATGCTAGCAGTCCTATTTGGGTTTTTTTGTACATGGGGTGTTATGAGAACATATGGGATCCTAGCAAATACTAATTTCAAATATTGTTATCTTGTGGAGATGGTATGCACACTCACAATTTTGGTATTTATTTGTGGAGTGAGGTGTCCAGTCCTTTATGTGCTCTGAGATGCAATCTAGGTCGTATTAGGACATGTTTTTCTGCAAAATAACTGCAGTATTTTGAGTGTATAATTTACTCTTTTCCCTGTACTGTTGCACAACATTATACACAGACACACAAAAAAGTGTTTTATTACCCAAACACATGAAATAATACTGAATTACCAAATACAGTACTGACACTGTAGTGTCAGATGGTGGTCACTAAGCACTGAACATTTGAGCAGAGTTCAACATAAAAAAAAGATTTCTCTACTGATCTGTGGTATATTTGTGATTACAGTATGATTCCAATCATTTTAAGCATTTTTGTAATCAAAATCTCTGAATTTGCGCATGTCCTGTTCAAACAGAGAGGAGACACGCAAAGTGAGGCAGCGACGAGCTGCGTCTCATCTCAGATTGTGCAATCCCTCACCAACTGGGTTGGGCGCATGACTTTTGCTTTCTCATTGTTTGTCACCACTGTAATATTTGAAGACACTTTTATTATATGTCCTTTCTATCCATAGAATAGGTAACGTATTTCACGTATTTGTAGAACCTATTTAGTCTTGCTGATCTGACAAAAAAACGCAGTGAAAAAGCAGAGGGGAGGCAAACAGTACCTCTGCCTCAATGAAGGGGGCGTGCGAGAGCCTGGAAACTGGACTTTCACTCGAAACGTGAAGTGATAAATAATGGGAGACCAATGCCGGAGCTAAAAGGTTTGTTTCAAACGACGGGACAGAAGATAACTCGATCAACTTTTCATATTCAAAGCCAAATTGCTTTTGGGAACCTCAAGAATAGATTTGTCTTTGGACGAACACCGGAGACTAAATATTAGCAATCCGTTGATTTCACCTTATTTGTCTGAGGATTGTTTAATGTCTATGTGAAGCCATTTAACATCATACAAGTGCTTGTGACCACTTTGAACCCAAGACTGCTTTTTATTGGTGAGCTGATTTTGAGAAATTAAACTTTGCAGCTAAAGTTGTGTTTCCTGGTTGCTAAGGTTATCTAGTTGCTATGCTAGCTAACTAAGGACACTTTACATAACCATTAACGAATTAAATGGAAGAGTCCAATTTGCACAAAATGATAGCTAGTTATCTAGCTGATGTTATAGTATCCTCGAATTAACTTATAAAATAATAATGGGAAAAGGTTGGTAAAAAAAAAATAAACTCAGAAGAGTTTCGTATGAAAGAGTTCATATTCACAGATATTAACACGAGTTCATCACAAGCTAGCAGCTGCCAACTGTATGTACCTTACCTATGTGGGTGTAAAGAATGCTGATATGAAATATGAAAAACAACCAGTAGTCAATGTGCAAGCTGCCAATTGAATGGTGATTTAAGCTACTCTATAGGGTTCACATATTTATAAGTCAGTGCCTGACCAGCCACGAACCTCACCACAAGTCACTCGTCTACATGTATAGAATTCCTCATCAACAGCGGGAATCCTTAAACTACGAAACAGCATAGCATCCTGTTAAAAGTAGTGACGGCATTAAAAAAAATAAAGTACGGCCGATCCTATTGGCTCTTTGCCGACGCGAGGGACGAATCATAATACGACTTTTATGTGAGCTTTATGGTTGGTTGCAGGTTGGTTGGATGTCAACCCATGCACGTGGCTGCCTGCTAGAATAATCATATCGATTTGTTGGGTAATGCGTAGGATATTCAAGTCAAGCGTAGCAGCGTAATTGGGGCCTGGAAATCGTATCTGCTACGCCAAAATCGTGTATGTTGGCAGCTCTGTAACAATAAATAAACAAAAAACAGTACAGGTAACAT
Source organism: Clupea harengus (assembly GCF_900700415.2). Taxonomy (NCBI): domain Eukaryota; kingdom Metazoa; phylum Chordata; class Actinopteri; order Clupeiformes; family Clupeidae; genus Clupea; species Clupea harengus. The sequence goes on along the minus strand of NC_045153.1, from coordinate 22,458,979 downwards.
TTTCAATTAGGGGAAACCATCCAATTCCATGGGGGAACAGTAGGCTAGGGCAGCCAGGTAGCAGTTTAGCCACATAACAACTGATCCCCAGTAAGGTTTAAGACAATAAGTCATTTGCCTTACATGTATAGTCAAGACGGCCTGTGTCTTAGTCATTTTTAGAATACGTGCATTCAGTCTGCTGTCTTTTTAGGGGGAAACAAATGTTAAAATCTTGTGACGTGTGATCATGTTGATGGGAATATATTTTGTAGAATGTAACTGCTGCAGTTTAAAGAAATGAAACAGAAATTATAGAAACATGGTGAAGTTATGTAATAACATTGAGAAAGTTGTGAATTTCGCATGAAACCAGCCCTCTGTGTGACGCAAGTATTTGTCTGACACAAAGTCACAGGAAAAGGATGTAGGCCTACCACTTTTTAATTTACTGTAGTCTCACGACCAGCCACGAATAGCTGAATAACCGTTTGTGGACACTGTTGGATTTGAATATTGTTACGACCCTGGGTGGGTCTAGGCCCCGCCCCCATGATATTTGCATGCCTGTTCTGTCTATCTCGAAAGCAGGTGATTCGGAGCAGGTGTAGCAGGTGATTGGAACCAGGTGTAACAGTAATTGGAGGGGCTACAAAAGCCCTGAGCAGACTGCATTCGAGGAGCGTTGGATTGGAGTTTTGGATTGGTCGTAGAATAGTGATTGGATTGTGGATACTTGTTGGATTTTGGATTGTCGTCGTCGTTTGTTTTATATTACCATTTAACTGACTTACCATTACATCTTTTGTTTCTCTCCACAACACTGACATTCACCCCACGTTTTCCTATAATTAATAGATAAACTATATACTTGTAACCCTTAATAAATAACATATTATTATTATATACTCAATTCTGCGTGGCCTCCCCTTTATGTTTCGTGCCCGTGAGCCGGGTTCGTTACAATATCAAAAATGGTTAATATGCACACTTATTTAGAAAGACAGCAAGTGACAGCCAATCAGGTCAAAGGTCTAAACTCTGAGCTTGTAACGCACTAAACAGACCTGTGCGAGTCAGATATGTGGTTGAAATGCCCTGCCAGGCTGAGATAAGAGCCAGAGAGGGACTAAATGCCACATTCCGTGTAATGCTCGGTCATGAGCCCATTGCATAATGCTGACAGGGGGTAGAGTGACCCAAATGACCAGTGGCTGGTGCTGTGACAGAGAGAGACAGACAGACAAAGACACACACACACACACACACATGATCCAAGCTTGAACTTTAGGGAGAAAAACAGAGAGGAATGTTGTTTGTGCCTGTGAGCCACTTCCCTCCTGTGACCCCATCAATGGCTTCATGAGAGCATCCAGATCCATTCCTACCTCTGATCTGTTTGTTTAAAGAGTGATCCACTAACCCCTCTGAACCCGCTCCCAACGACCCCTCTCAACCGGCTCCCAACGACACCTCTCAACCGGCTCCCACTAACCCCATGACCCCCTCCCAGCCTGAGAGAGATCTTACTTGGATTTAAAGGACACGTTTCTTAGCAAAGCAACAGTCTGCCTTGAATTGTCAAATTAAACTTTATGGAGGGGATTTAACAGCAAAAGACATGAGCAGAACATGTTTTCCTCTTAAAAAGGGGAACTTCGGGCGACAGCCTGAAACGAGAAGGAAACCATCATCTGAGGTTTTTGAGACAAAGAGCTGAAGGGAAGTTAATCATTTGTAAGTGTTTTATTTCTTCAGAGTCCTTTATTCAGAATCCACGGATGTTGCACAAATGGCCAAAAGGGCAGACAACAGTTGGTCTGCATTTGAAAAACACCAAAACATGGTCTGGGGGTAGATTTTAAGCAGTCAGTATTAATTTCTCCTTCAAAAGTAACAACCTAACAAACAGAACATTTGAAACATAGAAAAAAAGAAGTAGAAACAGAAGTAGACAGAGGACATTCAGGGTGAAGCACATTTTCCTCTGAGGAGGCTTAACGACCCCTGAGGTCAAACACGAGGTTGAAATCGGTTTGAGACAGGCTACTCATGGGCCCTGAATTTCGGGTACTTTTGAGAAGTAATACTAGTAATGTTGTTGTCTAATATGTCAACAGGCATTGATCTTTGGGCCCCACGAGGCTTGTGTTGTGGGATTATACGCAACGTACATTACTGTACAAGCATCTTAGTTTAAACGAGGATACTTAGTCAAAATCCAACCAAATCCTTCCTTGGCGTAACTTAACGCGAAAAAGAAAGAATTAGCAAAATGATGACAGAACAGCAAGCTACCACTCCATCCCAGTCCATTGTGACACTCTTGAGAGTGAAAGTATTGTGGAGACTAACATTAAAAATAACTGGGGCCAGAGTGGGCCAGAGTTCTCGCAGGCAGCCTGTCTCCAAATGAGCCCCACCCTCCCGTCCATCCATCACAAATAGAATCAAAGGTACCGAGACAATGACCAGTGACCACTTATTGTGACAATTAGCAGCGTATGACCGCGCCACATTCCCTTGCACTGTATTACACGACAGACGCATTAGTGCACACAGCACCTAGAACGAAGCACCGGGGCAGAGATTCTGAGTATCTAATTCCCACACAAGGGAGGGCGAGGCTATCTTTGTCGGTGTCTTGTGTCAATGTTAGGTGCAGCTGTCTCGGGGCTGCATTCGGCATGACGTTAATTGAATTTTTTAACTAATCCTTTGAAGAATGCATTTGTATTCTGGAATTCCTTTGGCCCCTCTTAAAATAGAGCATGACTTGATGCTAGAGCCGAATCCCCTTAATGCTCTCTGACAAGCTGCGGGCAAACGCTTGCTTGCGTCACATGCCAGGAAATCTGAAATGTACAACAGTTGCCCCGTCTGCCGAACAGTGCCGAACAGATCTCCAGAGCGCCTGCGAAAAGAACTGGACACGGGAAATCAAAGCCTCTTCACATCTGTCAAAGCTCCCTCCCCCTCTCCCAATGAGAAATCGCATTAAGTAGACGTACAGAAAATGGCAATACTTATGACAGAGATTCATCGCTAGCAGATGTCTTTCAAAGGACGGGGTGGGGAATGGGACCATTATCTAAAAAATCTTCAGAAACAATAGCTAAAATTATACCAGGCTGTCCGCTTACTCGATTTTATGGCTGTAGAGACCCATTACGCCAATCTATCTCCACCAATCTTCTGAACAAAACTGGTCTCTGCCGTCTCCGCTAGACCACATATTACACAAGGGAAACTTTTATCAGATCTGAGGGAGGGCAGCCAGAGAAGCACACATGAAAGCCGACATTCACACACAACGTGTGGCCCAATAACACCTGTGCTCACAACGGCGGTGTTTCTAGACAGCTGTCGCACCCTAGGCTGACCTGACCTGACCCCATCCAAAATTACCCAGCTGTGGTGATGCTGCCCAGCCCATGCTAACCTGACCTTCTAACCGGAGCCCCTTCACAGGCAGACCACCAAAACAGGTTATCCCTGAAGCAGTCTATTCCTCTAGGGGGGATGGGTGAGATATTGTATGTAGGTATGTAAGTATGTACAAATGTATGTATGTAATGTATAAATGTATGTATGTATGTATATATATATGTATGTATGTATGTATGTGTATGTATGCATGTAGGTAGGTAGGTATATGTATGTGTTCTGGTTGCCAACCAGGCCATATTCTAATGAAGAAATGTCACACCTCCCACCAGCCTATACCAGCAATGAAAAAGAGATTAACCGCTAAGAAGTCGCCACATACTGAAATATTTGAGCGGAGTGTGTCTACAACAAAGCTAAATGTACCTTAAAACATTTGAAACAACCTATGCAAATGAAACGACTGGTTTTAAAAGGGCCTCCTATGGCATCTGGGATTACTAAGGGAGAGGGGAAGGTTTGACCGCTTCCTCACGAGGGCAGCCTGTTTGGGTCCGACTGGCTGCTTGTCACGTTGACATGCGGGCCGATGCAGGGAGCGTCAGCTGTCTGGAAGTCTCACTGTCATCGAGCCGCAGGCACCAAGATCTATGGACGGTTTCTTACCTCTTTTGTTGCCAAGTATGAAATCTGACTATTGACCGTCTCCTCCAATTCCATATGTGAAATATTACACACGCACACACACTAGTCTCTACAGAAACACAAGCAAGTTTATAACTCAAACCAGTTAATCACTGGTGATTAGGATAAATCGTCCCCAGACTGTGCATCAATAAGGCACCAGGTTGCAACAGTGACTGATTTCTCTGATGGCCATTTTCATTTGTGTCAGTTTGTCCTCAGCTCATGGGGGCCTATAATTGAAACTATGCCCGATGTGGTAAAAACACATGGGGGCTCCAATCCCCTCGCAGGCCCACCCCCCACGAATGACCACCAGCACTGGGAGTGGCCCATTATCATTCCACTGCCTGACAGGATCATAGAGCCTCCGCCGCTCATTCCGTGCCCCGTGTTGGGTGGGGCTGGGTGGAACACATGGAAAGTATTTCGGCCGAGCAACACAACAGGCAGGCGCACACACACACACACACACACGGAAGGACAGACAGACAGACAGACAGACAGACAGACAGACATGCCGGCTCCATTCTCCTCTGAGATGGACGCTGGATCCAGGCCTCTGGCTGGCAAGGCCACTCAGCATCCTCTTGTGGTAAGACAGGGGAAAGGAGATGAGATGACTTTGGCCCTTTAACTTGATGGCAAAACAAAGAGCTCAGCTTTTTGAAAGCTTTTTGAGTGTTTTGATGTGGTTATTTCGAAACTACTGTGGTCATATTTAAGGTTTGGGTTAAATTTTAAAATATTTAGACCTACACGTCATACCGATTTCATATAGGCTTAGTGGACATGCTGAAATAAATACGGCACTTTTTCCGCACACATGGCCTTTCAGATATACTGCACCCCAGCAAATAGGGAAAGTCCTACAATTGAAACATTCCCAAAATCCCACTGATCGAAACATTTGTCCACTACCTGATCCCTTTAGGGTGTACTGCTCTTTTAATGGCTCTTGTACTGAATGGTTAACCAATCCTGGCTGGGAGGGCATGGGCACGGGCACGGGCACGGGCACGGGCACGGGCACGGGGGGCACACAGGGGCGCGCGCACACACACACACACACACACACACACACACACACACAAACAAAGGTCTAAGGAAAAGGATGTATGAAAAGTTCTCAGCCCTCTCCTTCATTCCGGCCACAACACACTTGCCTTTTATAGTGAATTGGATTTGCACAGATTTATTAAGGTCACAAAGCAGAACAGGGCTGCCAAGGGCAAACTCCCATGATATCATGAGCAAAAGCCCAAATACACAGCCACAGTGACAACAAATAGGTGAGACTCCCTCCCAAGACCACAGAAGGCCTGAGGGTGTTGCTGTTGACTAGACACGGAATAGCTTGAATTTATACAAGTATGACAAGTTTGTCAAAATAATGGGAAAATTGTGTGTGATTCAGGAAGCACATGTAAGGATAATATCTTTGAATAAAAGTGCGCTCAGCTACCTTTATCAAGGGGAGCACCATTAAGCAAAAAATAGATTTGCATCCAATGCACTAGCAGAGAGCTAACAAACGCATCCTTGTGCTCTCGAGTCAAAGGCAAACACCATGACATCATGGACCACAAAGTAACACAACCATCTTACCATTACTGGCAGACACCCTAATAAGACTGAGGGACTCATGAGGATATGTGTACATAAATAAATAATTTGAAATATAAAAATATTAACTAAACAATTAATGCTTAATTGGGGCATAGGCATACATTTGGGATAAAAGTATCTGCTTACTCACTACATGCAGTGGGCCCTTGCATACTGACTAAAAGCATAGCTCTCTCCAAACATGATCATCAACAGCAGTGCCTCTTAGCAACTGAACCCATGCTTGCCGCCGATTTAAGCATCATGCACTCAATAAGAGACAGGCCGCCTTACCTTCTTAGTGCTAACAGAACGTCGCAGAGCCCTTCCATTGGACCCCACTCGGGCAGGACCACCACTCCCAGAAGGCAAGGTCGTAGATGGAGGGTTGGATGCACTGCCAGGTGACGAGGTCCTCTCAGACACGCTTTTGTTACATGGTGAGTGGCCATTCTCACTGAGCAGGGAGGTATTGTTGCCATCTCCTGAGCCCAGTTCGATCTTTTCTCCATTCTTGATCTTCCAGAGGTATTCCTTCAAAACGACCTGAGTGTTGGGCTCACTCAGCCAATTCAGGAAGAGTTCATCCACTTTCATTTTGAGGACGGGCTGGAGGACTTGTGGTGATGGCATGTCTTTACTTTTTCTACAAGGCACTCGGCAAAGCAATCTGTTGGAAACGATAGAAATGTGGCATGCAATAAGCAAGTGTGTTCACTGTTAACATAGTATACTGATATTTCATAGTAGACTGAACGCCATTCAAGACTACAAAGTTTAATACTTAAGTCCTAATGACGCAGATATGTGGATGGAAGTGTCTCTCGTGAATCACCTGCTTATCACTGCAGTTTATCTATCCAAAATGTGTCTTTGTTTTTAAACGTTATTTACAGTCAAGGCAGCTAAATACGACAACAGTTAAAGGTATATAGCTATTACGTTAGTAAATCCCTGTCAACCGGTTAACTTAAATGGCTCGGTGCGACAATGTTGACTTGTCGCCTGTATTATGGAGTCTCTATGCACTCATTGTGTTGATCACTTAGAAAGATGGACTTATGCTATCTACATCATTTGCTAATAAAACGACTTCTACAAACTACAAATGTTTTGGTCTCTCGTTTGGCACATGCTAAATGTTAGGGTGAGCTACCTTTTCTACAGAAACGTGTCACATAAACAATGCAAAAGTGATTTTAACTAGCCAGTATAACTTGGTTATAAAGACGTTGAGAAAACGTTGACTCACTGACTTTTATTCAGCAGCCAACTCCAAGTCAACTAAATACGTTACGATACGATACAATACTTAATCCTGTAAAAATGTGGTTAGCTACAGCTGCTGCAACCAAACAGATGCCTTTCAAAATACCACACATGGCAGAGTAAGGTAGCTGGCTATCTGGATAAGGCCGTGCAATGAGGAGCTATGCTAGTTCCATCATTTAGCTAAATTAGCAAGCTAATGCAATTTATGAAACGCCAAAGGTAAGCATGCATTTAAATGAATAACATGGGTGAAAACAGTCTGTCATATCGTCAGCATAACTTACATTTCACCTCTTCCACGACGTTTTTGTAATTCGCTATACTAACTCATGTCATTTGTGCTCATTTTCTTCACCGGGTTCGCTTTCGATTCAAATTCTCGTTTCCCCAGGTTACCGGGAAACACACGTATCGCGAGAATAAGGTATGACGAGGCTTCAGTTCCCCTGAAGTTATTAGGGTAAATCAATAGCCTACTGCCTATCTAAAATATTGGCCATCGATAGCATAATTAGTTTGCATTCGGTCAACAGTATAGTGTAAATAAAACAGTGTAACTCAACACGTAACTTTTTTTTCAATCAATTGAATCATCAATTAGTTTTGAAAATCAGTTCAAGGGAAACATGTGATGGTGTGTGGGCCTAAGCTGCTATATCACAGATTGCCTGCTTTCCAGTACTGATTGTGGAGCCTTTTCACCCTGCACCCACCAAACCAGCTGACTGTTTGCGGGACAGAAGTACAGATACAACAACATGACTGGACCAATTTAAATGGGAACACAGGCTGTTTCTGCAATCTGATTCCTCTAACAGACCCATCACATGGGTTTCCATCACTGCACAAGTCGGTTATTGAAGTGCATTTGATGTAACACGTGTATTTAAGTTGAGTTGGCTGGAATGCTGGAATGTTAGTCATAGCCTTGGTTTACTAGAAATTCCTGCAGAATGTGTAGGCTATTGTTTTTACCTCTGAACTATTTTATCATGCATAAAGACGCTGCTTATTTTTAGGCTACCTGTAATTTAATGAGAAGTTTAGCTTGCCTGTTGACTACAAAATGTAACCGGCCTCGAGTAGTAGCCTAATGATATTCTGGAAAGACATTCTTACATATCTGCAGAGGCATATTTGAATATTTTTGATAAAAATGGTTCTTCCCACCATGAATAAATGCATTTATGCTCTATAACACAGTATGTGTCTACAAAGGAGAAACTGAGTCAAGGGTCACCGATGGCAAGCGGGGAAAAATGTGATAATCAAAATCTTAAATCATATTTATTCCTCCACCTCAGATTAAAACAATAAGACCCACCCAGAGGAAATGGAAAAAGGTCAGCGAGCGAAGGATGGAAAAACAGAGAGAATTGCTTTTTTGCTGAATAATACATCAAAGCAAAGAAGACACCATTAAGTACAAATAATGGGAGGAAGAATAATCTTGGTCATAAACTATGATAAAGACTTTTGTAGAAAGGAAAATCATGTAAAACCAATGTATATATAGTTATAGCGTTGCCTGTAGAAATTATATGAATAGCATTAATTTATTTTAAAAGCCATATCATGAACCCAAAAACTGATTGTGTAAATCAGCTACACCCGCTGAGCAAGAAACTCTATGCTTTCAATTATACTAACTGATCTATCCAAAAACCGATCCCTTAAAATGAGGATGTGGTTTACATTCAAAATACAAAAGGTGCAGTATGATACATATAATTACTCAATAGCAAACGAAAAAAATATCAGTCTAATTATCAAATTGCATTTCAGTGATACACCGCTTTTAGGAAACATGCATGTCTTCTTTGCACAATTTTGTCCTTCTAAACCAAACCCTCATTTTCTTTGCTTGAATAACAATGATTCATCTGTGTCTGATTCAGACTTTCTCTGGTTTCTCCTCTTGCGTTTTTTATTCTGCACATGTTGTGCTGCTTGGAGACAGTGCACAAGTTTATTGATTGTTTCGGGGGAGTCATCTCAGACAACAAGGCACCCCCGCAGCTTCCAGTGGAAAAAAAAAGAGATGAGCACAACAGTACAAAGGAGGACAGATCTGGAAAAAGGCATGCTATGGCAAATTCCCTTTAGTTGAGCATATGCAAGCTGGAGAGGGATCTGATACTGTTTATCATTGTGCTTCCAAAAACCATACCAACAGACTGACTTAATTGAAAGATATCATAAAGAAAATAGCCATGGCTAAAGTACAATAGAGCCAGTCTAAGAATGTTGTGATCGGCTATGGACGTGTCTAAATAACTTCAAAATGCCTTTTTCTGATCATATACCTCATAAGACTAATTTACAGCATGGGTGAGAGGCAGGAACCGAATGGTGATTACAGCAAAAACCTCAGCTTTAGAGGTCACTTAGTTAATGAAGATTGGCCACTATGAAGCTCAGAGAACAGATGGCTTGTCACTTTAGCTATTTTAGACAAGACTAAGTGGGCTTGGACAGTCCTGTACAGATTTGTACATGTACGTGTCACTGGCACGACTCGTTGGCATGTTTCTCATGTCATGCGTGCCACTCGGTCGTCCATTAGGTTTGTTTGAGATGATGTAGACACATGAGATAGTACATTGTTGAATTTACTGATTGATTTGCTGTATGATTCAGAGAGGGGGGAAAAAAGCCCTCTGCTCTCACTGTGAAGGCCATAAATATAAGAGACGCTCAGAGCAGTCACCACAAGGTTAGAGAGCAGCGCGCACTCTTTCACAACAGCCTCGGGCTCACTCACAGCAGAGATGCTGGCCGCGAGGACGGAGGAGACTGTGGATATGAGGGCGTCTGTGTTGGTGTGGTTCGCCGTGGTGAACGATATCGATGCGATTCTCTTGATTGCCTCCCTTGATAGCAACAGTAACTCCAGTCTGAGGAGGGGAGTGGGAGGGTGGTGGAGGTGGGGTGTGGAGGCGGGATGGAGGGTGGTGGTGGTGGGGGTGGGGGTGGTTGTAATCAGAAAGTTCTTTGTTCTCAGTAACACAGACATTAAATTAAGCTTTAATCAATAACAGAAATGAATGGGGTGGGGAGGGGGTTCAGGTCCAGAAAATTCCTGACTTTGAAACTTTTTGGAAATGTAATTAGGACAAACATTTTCCCCCCACTAAGCTTGCTCAGTGTTGTTGTTTTGTCTTAGCGTGGGGGACATTTCAAAGCAAATCCAAAACCCATTTGAATAAACGGGGAACCTTTGGAAAATTAGTTTTTTTTTAAGCATCCATTTTTTCACTGCAACCTACTTAAGCTTTACCCTGGCGATCACATGGCTGAAATTTGTCAGATGAAGGAACATTTTTTATACTCAAACAACCTCCATGCTTTATCCCTACTTCCAAATAGTAACTCAGTAAATTAAATATAAGCTTTTCTAGCGGCCTACATTTACAAATATTGAACTTTGTTGTGTATTTGTACATGTCATTTCTGTATATTGTCGAACATCTACAATGTTTGAAGATCCTAAATTGCGGGTATTCCTAAATGACATTACATTTTGGGATAAATACATTTCACACTAAAATATTAGTATTTCGTCTCAGAGTTTTTTTTGTTAACTACACAAATCATCAATATATATGGGGGTTATAAGTTATACAAGAATATAATGCGTTTTTAAAAGAAGAAAATTCAGTTCTAAAATACACAACTGCCTTTACATATTATGCGGTTTCTCTGAAGTGCGTCACGACATCCATGTTTAAAACTGTGTGTACAATGTAAAGTTTGGGTGGTATCTTTTTTCCACTCTCTTATACCATATTATGCATGAAATGTAGCTGCAAGCTGGTGCTCGGTGGAAAATGTTCATCTTTGCCCATAAAAATCGAAATTGGCTTTAACAATGTCAAGTTTATTTTCTGCAAATTAAAACCATGTGTGTTTCGATGTGAGGTGAGTGGTCTGTTGGCTTAAAAAAAAGAAAAAAGGAAGAAAGAAGGAAAGAAAGAGAGAAAGAGAGAAAGAAAGAAAACTCCACATGGACTGGTGCTTAAAGGGTCTCACTCTGAATCACCACTCAAGCTCAAAGGCTGCAAATGGAGGTGGGTAGGCCTATGTGTAGTTTGGCAGCACGTAGGGGTCATGTGTTACATTTTAAAACATTAGCTCATGCTTAACAAGTGACGCTGGGGTCACTCCCTCTCCACTGAATCGGAAATTCTACATCACTAACCGTGGATTGATACGGGGCCGAAGGCCGGGGGGCGGGGGGAGATTTCATTGTTTCCCACACATCACGTAAGAGGCAACAGTGTCCCATGGCGACTGTAAGAGGCTCAAACATTTGCTGTGATGTCCTCAAGGTGACTTTAAATAAAACACACTCAACTATGCATTATCTCTCACAATGCATTCAGCGATAGATGAGGCTCCCTTTATATTTGGAGCCATGCTCAAAAACATTATCACACCCTCTGATTCCAGCTGAGCAAAATTACAGACAGGAATCAAACCGTGCTCAGACAGCATTTAGATTCATAATACACACAGCTAACACCAGCCACAGAGGAGAAAACCCTCTTTTATTAGACACTTCAATTGCTCTCAGATGTTTGCACTTTCCATTTGAGATTACATGAAGAAAAAAAAAACATTGTTTCAGCCTGCCGAAGTCTTTAGAGAATGCTTCATAATATATTTATGGGCAAGGTACAGTATAGCTTTTAAAATTCCCCAATGAAACTGTGTTAAAATACTAAAGCCTTTGTCATGTCTTTCTCTGTGACAGGCCTTTGTGATGGCATTTCATGTATCAGCACTTAATTTTTTTGTATGCAAAGGTAGACTAAATTTAAATATAAAGCTAAGGTTTGACCCCTTCAACTGGACTGATAAATGCTGTGGTAACATGAATGCATTTTTGCATCCATGTTTCTACGCACAGGTCTGGTTTTGACTGCCATGGCTGAGTTGTGTTGTATAATAGGAAAGGCTCTGCAGGGGATACACTTAACGCTCAGACACACACACACACACACACACGCACACACACACACTAACACTTGTAGTAGTCTTTTTACAGCTTTTGTTGCCTCACAAATAAGCAGGTTAGCAAGTCATTCTCTTTTCCACTAACACAGACAAGGCATGCTAACAACTTTTAGCATTTTACTGCTGAAAAGGCTTTACAAATACGCTAGTTAGCAAGTTAGCTAACTGTAATAGCTATACATCAGGTGTATTACCAGCGGCTGGATAGGCTCCTGTTTTGCTGTTAAGAAAGGAGCATCTGAGCAGTCATCTCTAACTGTGTCTGTCATGGGGGAAGAAAAGGCTGAAAGCTTTTCTATTAACACAGAGAACCAAACACCTCTGGTGAATAAAGACAGATATTCTGGAGAAGTTTATCATTAGAATGCTGCTCCGGCTCTGCTCTGCGTTTGGATGAGAGATTAGTGTAACAAAACACTTCCACGGGTTATCCCTCAGCCAATTAATTTTCCTCTGACAGAGTAAGGCAGAAAGAGTATGATCATTAGTGCTTGTAATGCTTTTATTGTTTTATTTAATCACACTCAATTATTGATAATGGGAGAGGAATACTCATTTCAAACGATTTATTTGATGGAGCATTATTAACGGTGCTTATAGGGAGATAAGTTGGTTCGCTTTCAAGATAAAAAGAAATGGATATGACATCATTGGGTAAATTATTTTTTGAATTAACTAAATGGCTCCCAAATCGATTGCCTTGAAAACAGCGAGACCTATTTTGGAAAAATGTGTTTCATCTGTTAATTGACTTGAGATTCTAATCTTGGCTGTAATGACTGGAACATGGGAACTAAACTTTGAGTTCCAGTCTGGTTCCTTTGTAGTGAATGTCTGGCGAGACACAGAACAGGTTCTTCCTGGTGCGTTTCATATGGATGTGTTCGAGTGCAAGGCAACATGGGAATCATTAATTACACTTACTCACCATCTCCGTCACTCCTCACAATCTCCACTTCAGAAAGCTAAGGGGGGTTGGCTGTTTGTCGTCACCTAGGGGCCTCACCTTTGAAAACATATGCACACACACACACACACACACACACACACACACACACACACACACACACACACACACACACACACACACACACACACGAAATCAACCTTCTTTCACTTTGGTGCCCTGAATTTCATCATTCATTTTACATTACATTATCTGAGGGGCCCTCACTGGGGTCTCTGTCTACTGTTCAGACGTCCTTGTTGCTTCACAAATGGGTTGAGTGCTCTACACATAAACCAGAGTGAGATTGCAAGGCACCAAGGTCGAGCTGCACCTCCTCTGTGGTCTAAAGAGTCTTACAGAAACAGCATTTACCGGCCAGCAGTGGCATACGGTGCCCGAAAAATGTGTCAATCCTAACTTTAAATCTGACATCTCCTCTGCCTGATGCACCACTTAAGGGTGAAACTGACAGGGCGAATCTCAGTCGTACAGTAGTTTAACACACAACATGTCATCATTTCAGATCCACATACATTTCAATGTAGTTCAGAATGTTTCAGAACAATCAGGCACGCTTGCAAATGCAGAGCTGACTGAGGATAGTTTTATTGTTGTATTTAAATCATATAATTTAGATAAAGTGAGCAGACGATTTAATTCAGGTATTCGCAGCATTTAACTGCAAAATAGCACTAGGGGAGGTCAGTCATTAGTTTATAAAATAGAAATAGTTTGTTAACAACCTGCTTAATGTCTGAGCATGACTGCTGCCCTTTAAAAAACAGCAATGCATCTATTTTTGATGAATAGCGAGCGGATACAGTCCACACTACAGACAGTATTACAGCAAATTGCCAGTCATTATGATTCCATAAATACAATAGAAATTTCGAAACAATTTGAATAGGGGCCCTGTAATTCTACTGATTTGCGGGAACAATCATTTTGTTGTCATGGAGTGGAGTAGTGATCAGCGATACAAGCCGATAAAAAAAACACTGTTACACAGATCAACTTCCATGGCCTGCCAGAGCTCACAAATGTAGACTGATCTTAAAATGGAAACTGAAGATTGTGGCCTCTAAGCTAGTCACATGCGATTTGTAAGGACAGTAATTTTCTAGACATGGAGGACAAATTCCAAAGTTCTTCCTGAAAGACTGACAATTACAATATAAATTAGCATATTGGTTAACTATACAGTGAAATAATTTATGGCTGGTAATTATGTTATTATTTTCTCTGGAACTAGTTTGTGCCCTTGAACAGACAGTTTAACTTCATATTTTTAATGAGTGCCATGAGAGTGTTGTGTCTTACTTTATGGCTACATTAAATACAGCTTTGCTCTGATCCTTGGAAAAAGGGAGAGAGATTTTCTTCATCGCTGCCAGAGAATGTCTCCAAAGACTGCTGGACCAGCCTGATCTGATTTGAAACCATCTCCATTGATCTGATGCTACCCTCCAAAAATTGTCTGGCACATTAAATTCACTCTAGTGTATGTCCCTCTGCAGTGTGTAGTGTGTGTGTGTGTGTGTGTGTGTCTGTGTGTTGGTGTGTGTGTGTGGGCCACATATTGAAGCATGGTCGCAGCTCTGTCCAGAGTTACATGTATATTTATATTTTTTATTTCTATACATAAAGCTGCTGAAAATATATTCCTAGAGGCGTGCCAACATATTCAAACAGACAAGAAGTCTCTTAAAGCGGTTCCAGCTTCGGCCTGGTGACGCTAATGCTGCCAAACCCCACTGGCGCACACTTCACACGGTGACATCACATGATCTCTGGGCGGTGGCCCACGTGTGAAGCATCAGAACCCGTGCCGGACTTCACCTTCCTCCTCTGCTCGGCTGTCTCCAGACGCACGCGGCTCCGCTGGTTTCTGTCTTAAATGTTAATGAAGCCGTTTGTGTTGTCAGTCTGTCCAGTGGATTAAGTGCTTCCATGCTTAAGCAAAGAGGACCCCCCCCCCCCCCCACCCCCGGTGCAACAAACAAACATGCCCCACAGCACTAACGGCCACAGCTCGACCTGACAATTAGGAAAAAAGACAAGAGAGAGAAGGAGATAGAGATGGAGGGCGAGAGAGACAGAGCGAGAGAAATGTCTGATACAACTCCAAGGGGATCGTTCTCTGTCAATACCCTTCAGAGAAAGTTTCGGCGTAGGCTTTTCAAAAGGGGAGCTTGGTGGTGGGATGCGGTGGGGGTGGGGGGTGGGGGGTGGGGGGGGTGGGGGGGGGTGGTGGGCTCGCCTCTGTCCGTGTGCCATCTCGTCATATGAAAAAGCTGCCGCGTTATACATGCTGAAAAGGACACACACTTTTCACATCACGACCAGGCAGAGGCGTCCTGGCAGAGCCTGCTGGAAAAAGGATGAAAAGCAGTCACCTAGCAGGACAGAATCAATGAAAAGCAATTACATTAGCAACTGTGGGAGCGGGCGGGCGGACGGACGATGCCGGGGCGAGCACACAGGGCAGGCCGGCAGAATACTGATCCCCCTCTTCTCTAGGTCGCCTGATGGAGACCTCACTGAGGACGTCAGGTGGTGGGAGAGAGAAAGAGAAAGAGAGAGAGAGAGAGTGCGTGTGTGTGTGTGTGAGAGAGAGAGAGACAGACAGAGAGCGAGTGTGTGAGAGAGAGAGAGAGAGAGAGACAGACAGAGAGCGAGAGCGAGAGCGAGAGAGAGAGTGTGTGTGTCTGTGTGTGTGTGTGTGTGTGTGTGTGTGTGTGTGTGTGTGTGTGAGAGAGAGAGAGAGAGACAGACAGAAAGCGAGAGCGAGAGCGAGAGCGAGAGCGAGAGTGTATGTGTGTGTGTGTGTGAGAGAGAGAGAGACAGACAGAGAGAGAGAGACAGAGAGAGTGAAAGAAAGGCACATTAATGAAAGCCTGTCCAGTGCTGAGGTGGAGATTAATATGGCTGCTTTCAGGCCCACATTGCCTATGATTATACTGAAACACTTTGCCCTCGTGTCTGAAAAGCATGGATGGATAGGAGGTGGTGTGTATAGCTGTCTCTCTCTGTGTGTGTGTGTGTGTGTGTGTGTGTGTGTGTGTGTATGTGTTTGAGTATGAGTGTGTGTGTGGGTGTGCGTTTGAGTTTGAGTGTGTGTGTGTGTGTGTGTGTGTGGGTATGGAAAGTATGTGGTTACATGTAAAATCATTAGCTCAGTGTGGTGTTCAGAGCAGAGGCTTGGACTATGAAGTGTGGAGTACGACTGATTACCCCCACCTTTATGATCTATACCCTGTTCATATATCTGATGTATGGCTCATTTTCTTTAGATTAACCTGCTTTAGTTCCATTATCTTTAAACAAACCCGATTTTAAAGTAATCACATACATTTGCATTACACAGAGATAGGATTAACAGTGTTCTGTAAAACAATATTTTGAAAACGTTTTTTTTTTTTTTTCTGCAGGTGCTGCAAAATGACATCAGTGATCTACGCTGGCACATTTCAAGCTAATAAGAAAATATGGTATTCAAACCAAGTACAAAACTCTGAATTTTATTGCACAGGAATATGAGCGTATTGGAATATTGGATATAAGAAGAGTAATGCTTGGGCTCCAGGGAGCAGTGTCAGGTGGGTTGAGAGTTTGGGCAAACAACCTCACCGGAGCTGGCAGGAAGAGAGAATTCGTTTTTCATTTCAGAGTATGACCACTAGATGGCAGTGCATCCTGCGTGTACACTAAGGATGATCGGAGCTTTTCTTTGACTTATTGGCAGACAGTTGTAAGGCAAGACAGAGCAGAACGATTTTAGCTAATAATTCTTTGAGACACCAAGGTTATGAAAACAAACCAACAAAGAGATTGCACCTGACAAAATATTTTGATGTTTGAATTAGCCAGCAATGCTATAAAGATTTCTTTGAACAATGGATTAAACCAAGTATTGTCAAAAGAGCCACAAACGCGCACATTAAGGTGAAAGTGCATCCAAATATGCTTAAAAATAAACTAATATAAAAGGATAATCACAATACATAGAATTCAAAATTCCAAAAAAATTTGGTGGGTCAAATAACCAGACTGACAACATTTTTTCAGACGACTGGATTTACTGTAAATCCATCTCAAACAATAAAGGAATGTGCGCTCTTGTGTTCATGATCAACAAGACAAGGTTACTGGCTGTCTGGAGGGTTCTTAAGTATGAATCCATGTTTGTTTGTGGTGCCTTACCTCACAGTACAGAAAACAAAGAAGGACAAAAAAGACAGAGTGTCTTTTAATTGCACAGAAAAAAAGTAAGACACTGCAAGTAATCTGGAAATAGTGGATATTGTTAGCAGACATGTCACAGTACTCTCTCGCAGCCGGCAAACTTTGGTGGACAAAAGAAACATTACACAGGCCTACCATATTTTGGAAAGGCAAAATGTTTTAAAAATGTGTGCATGGAAATGCCTTCGACAATAATGAATGTAATATCTTCACAAACAACTTCAGAAACTATAGTTTGGAACAAAGTACGATTAATATACATAATATACACAATGATTATTATCAAAAGTGAACACATATACTGTATATACAATATAACTTCTAAAGAAAGTCTGAAGATGGTTTATGCTATGAGTCCAGTCCTTGCAGTGAAATGGTGCCTACATTTCACTGTGTCTGAGAGGTGGTCTCTGAGTGCATTTTTGGATTCATGTGTGTTTATGTATCTGTGTTAATGTGTGCTGAACTATGGGGTGTGTGCTGTGTGTGCAAGCATATGTGTGTGAATGTCTGTCTGTGTGTGTGTGTGTGTGTGTGTGTGTGTGTGTGTGTGTGTGTGTGTGTGTGTGTGTGTGTGAGTGCATGCGTGCATGAGTGTGTATGAGTGTGTGTATGTCTGAGACCAGCTGGGACTAACCGCATGGCTAGAGTCAGTGAATCAGTGTCTTTTATTATGATGTTAGCACTTGCCTTAAGTAGCATTCAGTACCTCAATGCCAGCATTTAGAGGCACATCAATAAAAAAATACACAACACGGTTGAATGGGCACACGTCTTTACGGGGCAGTTCATCTACCCATTGATTTATGGATCCATCTCTGGCTAATAGGATTACACAGCTGCAGAGACACAGGTTGCGTACGTGTTCTTGTGTCGTCCTAAAAGAGGCTATCCACCGTGCCACCGGGGCATTCAACACTTCAGCTACACACAACCACACAACCAACACTTCAGCTACACACAACCACACCACCAACCCTTCATCTGCACTGTGATTATGATCTGTGTGTGTGTGTCTATGTGTGAGTGTCTGACGTGTGGAAGCGCATGTACATGCAGACCAGACCAAATCATTACTGTAATGAATGTAACATCAATTACAGAGCATGTCTGTCAGGGCAGGAAAAAAATCATGTTGTTTTACTATATGAGGTATATAATGAGAAGGGTCACATAATGCTACATATTTTGAACCAAAATGACTGTAAAGTAAAAAAAAAAAATGTAGTGCATCACACCACTTAAGCTATACTTCAAAGCAAACGAAAGAGATTACCCTACATTATCATTAGCCCTAATCAGAGGGAGAACAGCCTACTACCACAGCTGGGAAGCTCACTAACAGTAGGATATAGTGGAGGAAATCAGTTAATTCAGTAATTCCCTAACCTGGTATTGGCCTAATTGAACCCTGACATCACAGGATATGAGGCCTGGAGTCCTGTGGCGTTGGAGATGCGAGGCAGAGGGGGAGTGCGCGAAAAAGCCTGCAAACAAATGAGAAACACAACAAGAAAGAGAACGAGGAGGCCATTAACCCAAGAAAATAGGGGCCATTTAAAAAATATGTGCTACTGATCATGAAAACAAACAAACCCTTCACAGGCGTTCTCACAAACACAATCACTGCCGCGCTGCTTGTGATCACGGCACTTCAAGAGCCCACGCCATTAGGTGGTAATGCTGCCGAGCATGAAGTTGTGGGCGCTATTAGCCGGCTTAATGACCAATGACAGTCGCAAACAGTGGCCTTTTTAAAAATCCCTGCAATCCAATTTTACTCACCCAGCCAAAACTCATTTGGTTTCCCGCACGGGAAAAAAAAAACGTGGAAACAAACAGAGTGACAAAAAGTGAAATCGTTCTCCACGTCCTTTGCCGGGTCTTTGGGGGGTTCCGCGGCTCTCCGTCGCAGCAGTGTCAGTGTGCAGGGAGAGGGGAGATTTAAGAGGGTGGTAATGGAATACTATGTGGGTTTCGCACTACGCACGGGCCTCCTTGGCTTTCACAGGCGTTCCCCCTCCTTGCTTTTTAAATCATGCAAAATGGAACCTTCTTCGTAGATATGCAGATTCTTATGCAAAGCAGCAATACCTATGGTGCACGGACCACGGCGTGTGTCTTTGATCTGTGTTTCTGACATTCTCCAACTATAAAGAAGAAAAGAACTTAAAAACTGTAAAGGCCCTTAATTGAAGTTAACATAAAAGAAGATACATGGTGTTAATTGGTGCACACTAAGAATAATTCAGACCTTGGAGATTACTGTCCCTTACCGACTCCCCTGCCAAAGTGTCAAGATTTACATCTTTAATTCAAGATTTCCCCGTATTAATTACCTCCCCGCTAGATGCGAATCTCTTCATTTTAAAGTATAATAAATACCAAATATTTCTCTCTCTCTCTCGCTCTCTCTCTCTCAAGTCTATGAATATCAATTTCCCAGAGTGGATTAAAACGGGAATGTGCTCTCTTGTTCTTGTTAACGTTCTCAACAGAACCTGGAACTCCGGATAACAAGCGCGGTCTTTTGTGAAATAGACTGTGGTATCACAATACCAAAAAGTGCCTATTTAAAGTAATGCCTAAAAAATGGATAGATCAGTCACATAAATGCAGTACTTTAATTGGATGGTACTGGGAATTCGGTTGATATTTATCAGTGATAATAAACTCTGACAACCTCAGCCGTTATTAAGACGGAATATGCACTTTTTAAAAACCCACTCTTCTCCACATTACTGAATTAAACGAACATGGAAGAAAATCACTGGAATCCAAGTTGTCCAAGAATAGCTTGGGATGAGAGTTCATTCTCTTGAAGCGCTTGAAAACACAGTAATTTCCTTTAAATTATTCCAACAGTAATAAGGCAAGAGCTTTTATCAATGGACAAAGTACCATAAATCCATCCACCACTACTCTCCTCCATGGGTCATGAAGTACAAGCCAAGGAATACACGGAATGTTACATTTTAAAAATGGATCATTGACAGAATAATAAGATGACTGAATGCATTTTGGAAATTAAATTAATATTATTGTGTCCATTTCAACTCTGCTGTGTGTATATGTGGGTGTTCAAATAATTTCTATATATGCATATGTATATGAGAAAATAAGACTCCAATGAGTTTGTGTGTGTGTGCATGTGTTTGTTATAAGTGTGCAAAGTGGGAGGGCTGGCCAACCATCGTGTGTGTGTGTGTGTGTGTGTGTGTGTGTGTGTGTGTGTGTGTGTGTATGTGTGTGTGTCTAAAGACAGTTGAAATTCTAGCTTGGCGCCGGGGACTGTTCCATTGCTCTGGTCGGGCACCGGTCGGGCTGAATGTGTTTCAGCACGTGCTGCAAAGCAATTTCAACACCCCACCCCTGAGCTGACCCCTCATTATGGTGCGGGATACACCACCACGGCTATCCCATAGTCCTCTCCTCCCCTTGCAACATGATGAATGGGACAGTAAGCGCTGCAAGACAACACAAGCATTTGTAGAGGCAGGACATTAAACACACACACAGGCTTGAGTGTGCATGTGCGTGCGCACACAAACACACACACACACACACACACACACACACACACACACACACACATACACATACAATGACATAGTGACTCACATGCACACACACACGCACACACACACACACACACACACACACACACACACACACACATACAATGACATAGTGACTCACATGCACACACACACGCACACACACACACACACACACACACACACACACACACACACACACACACACACACACACACACACACACACACACACACACACACACACACACACACACACACACACACACACACATTCACACTCTCACCCAGAGCTGTTCACACCCATTGCTGAGAGAAAGGGGGCACCCAAACCTTTCCTTCAGCCCCCCTGAAATAACTGCACACAGTGATCCACTCTGGTGTAGGATGTCTGGATTTAGCAGCTGAGATTGAAACATCAGAAGGAATTTAAACGCATTGTAGATAAATTCCGCCACAATAGGGATTAATATGTGCTATTGCATTTAGCAACAATAGGCTGTTTATGTAAACACGGTTCAAATGCACATTGTTCCTTTATACCTAAAAATGTTGTTGTTTTGAAGTGATTTTATTTTGGAGGCTTTACAGTAATTTATTGGCTCAAAGTGCACGATCCAGTGTTAAAAATGATTTGATATGGAAACCTGCAGGGACATATTAATTAAAAAAAGAGAATCTAATTAACATGCCGTAGTGACTTAAAAGTTGAATATTATTAGAGCAGCGAGCGTCAGCCTGATGAAAAGCGCTACATGACAGTGAAATTTAAATTCAAAGAGCCGACGATAATGTACACACAGATCAAAAGAATAAACAGCAGGAAAAAAATAACACCAAGAAGTTTAATTTCCTCTGCTCTACAGAGAGAGAGAGAGAGAGAGAGAGAGAGAGAGAGAGAGAGAGAATATAGAGAGAGGTGGGGAGAGAGAGAGAGAGAGAGAGAGAGAGAGAGAGAGAGCACAAAAAGGGGGAGAGGGGGAGGAAGTGTGTGTGTGTGTGCAAAAGCAGAGAGAAAGAGGAAGCAATGAGAGAACCCTTAGAAAACAACAACAAAGTCCTGAGTCCTGAGCAGTGTGTTCCTAATGAAACCAATTAATGGCTGTCCCAGCCTGCACAGGGTGGACCACTAGCCTCTGACACCCACACCACTACTGCTTAAACAATACACATGCATAATAGATTACGCTGATTATTTCTGAACACACTCAGTTGTAGACAGTCCTGCAATTACGAGCACAGAGGCCTTTCTCTCTCTCTCTTCTCTCTCTCTCTCTCTCTTTCTCTCTCTCTCTCTCTCTGTCTCTCTCTCCTTCTTTCTCTCATTCCCTCACATGTTCACCTTGAGTTTTCCTTGCCCCTGTGGCTAGTGTGCGGTGTGGCGTGCTGAGCCCGCTAGTCAGTCCTCGGCGTGTACATTTAAAGCACATTAGCATTTGTTCCTGCCGCGCGTCTGGCTGCCAAAGAGCGGGTAATTATTATTCATTAGTATTCATTAGTTCCAGGTCCTGCCCGATGTGTAGCTCATGTTGAATCAGCCGCCGCGCTGGAGCTCTGACGCGGGGGCCCGATGCGCGGGTCAGGCGAAAGCCATTAATTAGGCCCACTAGTCACAAGTCGTTTCACCAGCGTCTCCACGGCGAGGAGGATAAGAGGCCTTAACACACCGCTGCTGCTCGGCCCAGATGAATGAGAATGCTCCTGGGGGGTGGATAAGGGCAGTGTGTGTGTGTGTGTGTGGGTGTGGGTGTAGTGTGTAGTCTGTGTGTGTGTACGTGTGTGTGAGGGTGGGGGGGTGGTGGTGAGTGTGATAAAAACAAAAGGTATTATTGGAGACGTACAAAAAAATCATATTTGATATTGCTACAACGTCCTTTTTCTCTCTGTTGTCTTTCTGTCCTTCTCCGTCTCATTTTTCTTTCTGTGTCTGTCAGTCTCTTACATTTTGTCTGTCTGTCTGTCTTTCTGCCCTGCTTTCCCCCCCTGTCCTCCCCCTCTCGCTCAGTAACTATCTATTTGTTTCTCCGTCTCTGTCTGTCGCCGTGTCTGTCTCCGACAGAAATTTACAGCTTGTCAACATTGGAAAGAGGAGGAGACGCTGAGCAGGAAAAAGGAGCACAACGTGGTGATTGTGTTGGAGGCCATTTGCCCAGCGTGTTTGTTTACATGCGGTGGGAGGAAGAGGCTCTTGGCCGTCTGTGTCCCTGTGTCCAGTTCACATTTTTTTGGCTTACGGCCTCTCCTCTCATCCGCAAAGGTTTTTAAATTGTTAATTTTAAAACATATCACTGACTGTGGTCAACCGTGATGAGTCTGGACTCATTTCCCTTTCTCCTTGTGTGTGTGAGTGTGGCTTGTAAAGTGGCTCGATTGGGACCAGTTTTGTCTCGTCTCCCTCCAATCCTGGAACGGGGACACTGGTCTGTTCAGTGCGGAGTAACCGTGTGTCTTTGGCTCGGCCACACAGAGATCCTTCCTGCGTCTTTATCATCTGTTCTGTTTTTTTCTTTCCACGGGACCCATCGACCCCGTTATGAAAATACAGAGCTCATGTGGGTTCGCAGGGAAGTTATTAAGCGTGACACTAAAGGATTTTTTTTTCTGCACGGGCATTGAACCAAAGACACAATTTGCCTTGGCGTCCAGCACTATCCTCAAACAAGACTTTTGTTATTTTTCAGTAATACTGTGCACAGACATCAGCTGAGCTCACATCAACACTTTGGTCTCATCAAGGCACTGTTATTCTGAGTGATTAAATTACACAAATGATCTTGATCATATTTATAAGTGTTTTTGTGACAGTTTACATACCACAGCTCTTAGTCCTGTCTGTGTAAATACAATGTAATAAGAGTTGTAATTACAGTGTTATAATAGCTTATAAACAGTCTAAATATTGACATCGCACCTCTTCAAACCTCGAGCATGACTATAACAAGACACAACTGAAATAAATACAAAGAAATAGACAAAGCTTTTACTTGAAAGCTTAAGTTAACACTGAACATTTCCCATGACTAAAGCGCTGTAATATAAATGCCAGTTAGTGCTGTGAATCTGATAAAACACTTCTCCATATCCTGTATATCCTACAGGCTGCATAGAGAGTTCTGCACATAATAAAATCAAACAGGCCCATATGAATTTAAGCAAATATGTGCCACATTGTTTTGGTCGACCAGACAAAATGCGAAATGTGTCTGAAGACCACCCGAGCAGCCGCCAACAAAGTGTGTTTTGAAGGCATATTCTGATTTTCATTATTATGTCTGAGGCAGAAGCCATTGTTCCATTGCTCAAACAGTTTATCATTGTTGTCGCTGGGCTGTTGCGCCGTGTTGCAGTGATAATGAGAGTGTGGGCATCATGGACCGATTTGACTTAGAAAGACCACCCATTGCATTAAACTGTAATGGCATCTTTGTGTATATATTTATGTTGTGTATGTGTGTGTTTGTGTGTGAGGTGCCTATGCTTGTCACCACGGATATTTATATAGATTTGTGTGTGTGTGGGGTGGGGGTGGGTGTGTGTCGGCCTGCTTGTATGTATGGGAGGGGTTTTGTATGTATCTGCATGTGTGTCCATATGTATTTGTGTGTGTGTGTGTGTGTGTGTGTGTGTGTGTGTGTGTTTGTAAACTGTAGGTGGGGAGGAGCATGCCAACCAGTGTCGGCTCTCTTAGCCCAGTTTGCAGCAATCTAATGGCTAATTGCGTAATTGTTAGCATGACTGAGTGTGTCTCTTCCAGGCATGCCGGCGGCCCTGGAGAAAGAGCTAAGAGTAACAGGATTCATTTCATCAGAAAATAATTATAGTCGCCTGAGAAAGGGCAGCCTCGGCTTCTTCACACTGTCTCGTAGCCACGCTGAAGCGCGGTGGGGAGAGAGGGAAAAACAAAGGCTTTTAACGAGCCGGCTGATGTTTCCAGGTGGCTCACACACACCCCCCAAAGATGGCTTCACAGGAGTGTGTTGGTGTAAATTTGGCGGCAAGAGACATTGATTGAGAGTAGATGCGATGAAGGGAAGGTCGCGCTCTGAGGTGTAATGTGCGATTGATGTGTGCCACGGTGATCACACACACACACACACACACACACACACACACACACACACACACACACACACAAAAGCACACACACACACACACACACACCACCCAAGTTCCCCACAGATGTAAAAAACCACAATGAACCGAGTGAAAAAGAATGACCTAGCTGTCAGTTTACTTTTAATTAGAGTGAGAAGCGCGGACAGTAACGTGTGAACATGTGACGTCTCTTCAGCGGCGTGTGTGACGTTTCCAAACGCAAACGTTGAGATAAGGTACCCTCCTGCCTTCCCACACAAAAAAACCCCGGCACACTCCTCCACACTCACCACCATCACCACCAACTACTACCCACCTCCCGGAAGCCCATCTCCTCCCTCTACTGCCCCCCCACCCCCCTCCCTCCCTAGTGTCCCCCTGACGAGCGGTGCGTTTTACTTTAGATTTATGACACCCCTGTATAGGTGCACTTGACAGCTTTCAGATTGGAGCAAAGAAGAGAGGAGTTTTTAAGCCAGACGGGTTAGCTGGGTAAATCTATCAAGGGGTCCGTCCTGGGAGAAAAGAGGGGAGAGAGAGAGAGAGAGAGAGGGAGGGGGGAGAGAGAGAGAGACAGAGATAGAGAGAGAGAGGGAGAGAGAGAGAGGGAGAGCTGTGAGAAGCCCTGCTGCGCAGCAAGCTTCCATGCTGAGCACATCCGCGGCTCCCTGACAGTTTGTGCCCAGCCTTCACTGTAATAATGAATAAAAAGGAAACTCCCTGTAGATTACATATCTTCCATGTTTTGACATTGACCTTAATACATAATTTAACCACAAAGCCTGAAGATTGTGTAACAAGATGAGAAAAGACCAGCAAGGAAAACCAACGGTGGTGGCGGCAGTGGCGGGAGTAAAAAAAATACACACACAAACACACACACACACACACACATAGGGCCAGGGCTGGTGGCCACCTCAGTCGCAAAAGAATCCCGCCATCCACTATTGTAAAGGACACTAGTGGAGGAAAAAATAAATAAAGGAAAGAGAATGAAAGAGAATGAATGAATGAATGAAAAAAAGAATCAGAGAGAAAGAGAGAGTAAGTCTGAGAGAGAGAGTGAGAGAGAGGGAGAGAGACAGAGAGAGAGAGACAGAGAGAGAGAGAGAGAGAGAGAGAGAGAGAGAGAGAGAGAGAGAGCATGACACTCCATGGAGAGGCCATTGGAAAAACACATCTCGCGTCTCCTAAAGAGCTAGGGGAGATGTCGAACAGCACTCCCCGATGCCACCTAGTTAATAATTGCTGAGCTGGCCTGGTCTGTGCCTGCACTGTTCTGAGGGGGATCGGCTGCTCTCGCCGTGCGCGGTCTTTGGGGAAATCCACACAGAAGAGAGAGAGCCATGATCTCACTGCTCACTGGACTCCTGAGGGAACAGAGAAGGGCTTTGCTCTTTAGTCTCTGCCATTGTATGTGTGAGCGTGTAAAAATGTGTGTTAACGTGCACGTGTGTGCTGTGGGCTGTGCTGTAATGTTGAATTGAGTACATGTATGTGTGTGTTTTGTAATATATGTAGGTGTTTAGGTTTTATGTATATATATATATATAGAGAGAGAGAGAGAGAGAAAGAGATATATATATAAATGCATATATATACACAGAGGTAATTGTGAATGTGAATGTATGTATGTGGATAAGGATGGATATATGGGTGGCTATTTGTAGCTCAGTCTTGTAGAGCTGGTAGGACATGAAATGATGTGTCCAGCATCTCAATAAAATCTGGTCATTATGTGACAATATTTACTGTGGCAAATACCCATTGAATATATGAAGTGCTGCCACACACGCTAAGCCTTGTCATTATGTGACAACATTCACCATGGCAAATATCCGCTGGAAACATGAGGCGCTGCCACATAAACTCTCACTAAATTCCAACAGCTTTGCCCAAACAGGATTAAATCACTGATGCATTTCATTGTCCAAAATATGATCCATATTTATAAAGCCGTGAGTCAGGGAAATAAATGTTTGTGGATGAAAATGTCAATACCAGCCCTTGGGGGGGAGAAAAAAATGCTGTTCGCGGTATTAGGTGAATCAATTTAATTTACATCTGATGTTGATGTATTTTAAATGATTTCTAAATGCAGAAAAATGAAATAATCAATGCTTAACCCGGACGACTGTGAGGCACTGTTTTTAAAATGTGAACAGTGGCTCTGTCTACCTCTGAGAGTGCGTTATGTGTAGTTATGCAGAAGCTCTTTAGATGGCAGTATAAAATCCCACAGCCCTACTCTCAGTGGGGAGTAAATATGCACAGATCCATTAAGAATTCATGACAGATCATCTATATAGCATAGAGGTATCCTCTGATGGACTATGTAATACTGATCAAACACTAACCCAACCTTAACACCTGTCTAACACGTGCATTCAGAAACCCAGAGCACAAACCTTCAGACTCCCTACAGAATCCCTTCAATCCCTTCATCAATTTCAGAACATATCTTCTGCAAAAGGCATGGTAGTAAGTCCACAATGAAAATCAATCATTATGTAAGATGTGTGCATGTTTGGTTTTGTCTGTGTATATTTCTCCTCATTTTTTTTATTTTGTTTGTGATTTAAATTCCGCCCCATTCATCCCATTTCTCTCACTGCAGATGCTTCAGACCCATCTCACAGTTCATATGAACTCTCATTCTCGTTAGCTAAGATGATGAAGTGGGGGTAGGGTGGGGTGTGGTGGGTGGGGTAGAGAGTATGAACGCTCGGACCTCCCGCCCCAGCCCCCCCAGCGCCCCCACAGCTGGACATTAACCCCCACCTCTCCCCATCTCCACCTCCCTCCCAAACCCCAGCAGGGGGTCTGCTCACATGAGGGCTGCCTCGCTTCTGCCTCCCCCAAAACCTTAGCCCTGGCCCCAGCCTCAGCCCCAGCCTCAGCCCCGAACCCTAGACCCAGCCAGCAGAGCTCCGGCGGACCATTTGAAGTGCTGGAGCCCACTGTGCATATTAACTAACTGCAGCAAATGTGAGCAGAGCGTGCCGATAAATAAAAGATTTGCAGGGGCTCAGGAAAGTGAGCAGGTTACCTCTCTCTCGCTCTCTTTCTCTCTCTCTCTCTCTCTCTCTCTCTCTCTCGCTCTCTCTCTCTCTCTCTTTCTCTCTCTCTCTCTCCCTCTTTCTCTCCCTCTCTCTCTCTCTCTATGTAGATCCAGTGCCTGTCTTGCCACACCAGATGGGGAGCTCTAGGGACCCCAGGCTTGGCTGCGGTACAACTGGCTCTGAAGCAGACCCAAACTGCCCCAGCTGTGCACTAGGAGAGGGTGACGCATAGGGCCTCTTGTTAGTAGGATAGTGCTTGTGTGAGTGTGTGTCAGTGTGTGTGTGTGTGTGTGTGTGTGAGTGTGTGTGTGTGTGTGTGTGTGTGTGTGTGTTTGTGTGTGTGTGTGTGTGTGAAAGAGCATGCTTGTGGTATTGCCAGTGGTTTTGTGTTATGCAGCAAGCCTAGGGTATTTGTCTGAGTGTGGTCACGTGAGTGTGTAGGATTTCAGTTTATGCATGTCTTTATGTTTATAGGTGTATACCTGTGTAATTGCTGTGGTCAAAACTATGTATTGTTATGTTTTTTCCTAAGCATATATATATATATATATATATATGGAGAGAGAGAAAGACAGAGAGAGATAGACATACAGATATATAGATCAAATTCATAATAATGCCTGTAGTTACGTGTCTCTAGTGGTATATGCGTATGATTTTAATGTATATCTGCATGTGTTTGCTTTGCTTTGCTTTGCTTTGCTGTGTGTGTGTGTGTGTGTGTGTGTGTGTGTGTGTGTGTGTGTGTGTGTGTGTGTGTGTGCGTGTGTGTGTGTGTGTGTGTGTGTGTGTATGTGTGTGTGTGTGTGTGTGTGTGTGTGTGTGTGTGTGTGCTGGGAGGTGGGAGGAGTTCTACACCGCTGCAGCAGTCTTCTAATCAGCCCATAAACACACTCATTTGACATCAGTAATTGGAGGAAGATCTGAAGGCTCCAGCCAAGAGAGGGGTTATCCCGTCAGTAAACGTTCTCCCTGATCAAAGATCGGCCCTCTAAAATCCTTCATTATGCGACAGTGCGTGGCACATTAGACCCACCTGATGAGGCTGAGCTGAGATGAGTTGAGTGGTGTGGCCTCAGCCTGGCGATCACACAGGTTTACTGGTGCACCTCAGCACTGTGATAAACACTGACATGACTTTCATGAGTACTTTTCCGTATCAATAATTGTCTAAAATCTTTCATTATTTGACAACGAGAGGCAAATTAGATCTGTCTGTCCACTCAATGTCCAAGAGAGCTGGTGCTGTGCGGAGCTGACCTGTGTCACGGCCTGGCGATCACACAGGTTTACTGGTGCACCTCAGTACGGTGATGAACACGAACACATTTTGTTTATCATTGCGGCGATAAAGCACTGAAAACTGCACCAGTCCTGTTAACTTGGAACACAGGATGTTGTTAGTTTGGATATCTGTGATCTTTCAAGGTCAATCTGAAGAGGGGAGAGACACTTTGGAGTCGTTTTTTAATGTAACTTACTTTACCTATTACACGTAGCACAGAAGCCCTTTTTCATGAGCGACTCCACAAAACCTGAAAGTGCTTTTCCGTATCAATAATTGTCTAAAATCTTTCATTATTTGACAGCGAGAGGCAAATTAGATCTGTCTGTCCACTCAATGTCCTCGAGAGCTGTTGCTGTGCGGAGCTGGGCTGTGTTGAGTTGTGTGGTCACGGCCTGGCGATCAGACAAGTTTATTAGTGCGCCTCAGCACTACGCCGGAATACTCACGCTTTGGTTAATCATTGTGGCGATAAAGCACTCTCCGGACTCTTACTCAAAGTGTCATTGGCATAATGGTCGACCTGGAGACATTTTTGGTGCTTGTCTCTGATTTGGGACCTTCACTTGGAACACAGGATGTGGGTGTCAGAGTAATTTAGACATTTGCTGTCTTTCATAGCCAATCTGAGTGGATGGATGGAGATCACGTTCTGGTTTTGGAGTTGTTTTGTGGAACTTTCTTTTCCTATCATTTGCAGCTCTGAGGCTCTTCCGAGGAACTACTCCACAAATTCTTCCAAGTGTTCTCGTGGAGTACTTTTTTTCCGTGTCAATAGCCGTGATGCTTTTTTCCTCCTATCTCCATCCTATTTGTCAGCTCCTTCTCAAGATGAAGACCCTGGGAGACGGAGCAGCAGAGCTGAGAGGAGTAGCATCTCAACCACTTTTGGACCGGAGCCTCTTCCACTCCTAATGATCAGGCACCTTCTTGACGATGATAAGACGACACTGAGACCTGCTCTCCCATTAGCTTTTATGTCTGATCCTCCAAACCAAACTTCAACTGCCTCCTTTGTTCTCCTCGAAGCCATTCATAGCTTCCTTTTTTAATTTTTTTTTGGACTCGGATGCGGAGCTAGTTTGCGTGCGGAATCGGAAACTTAGCATTTTTTTTCTCTTTCTCGCTTTTCTTTTTCTCGGGCGGAAAAGATTGCGGAGCGTTCGGTGTGTGTGTGTGATAGCGTGATGAAGATTTTACCCTTTCTCTTTGATTCCCTACTGACACTCGTCCCTCAGCTCTTGCGCTCTCCTTTAAAGTCCTACTTTCAATCCCCTAATGGCTGTCATGTCATCTCCCTCTCCGGACTCTTACTCAAAGTGTCATTGGCATAATGGTCGACCGACGTGCCACTCTTTTAATCATCCCTGTGCTGTGTGTAAAGGGCTTCCGGTGTCAAGACAGGAGAGAGAGAGAGTGAGGGGAGAGAGAGCGAGTGAGAGGGGGAGAGAGAGGGGTGCTCAACTCAACAATCGTCCGCTCTCCTCTTTGCGATTCGCACCCATTCTCTCTTTCTGGCGAAAGCGCTTTCGACCGTAAATCTAAAATTCCCTTTCAAATAGTTTTCCCTTTCTTTTTCCCCTCCTCTTCAACCCCTCTCTGCCAACACCACCGCTTTCGTCTTCTATCTCTCTCCCTCTGTCTTTCCTTTTTTCATCTGGGGCCATTTAATAGCTTCACAGTGGAAGTTCTCCACTCATTAAAGTGTGGTGGCGACGGAGCTTAACGCCCTGCATCAGCATGTCTCTGTGGCCCGCGCCCTGCAACGCTCTCATCAGGCACGCTGGGCTTAGTTGATACACAGCCAGAGAGAGACAGAGACCAAGAGAGAGAGAGAAAGAGAGCAAGAGAGAGAGAGAGAGAGCGAGAGAGAAGGAGAGAAAGGAGGCCTAAGGCCTCAAGGTTCACAGAATCTCAGCTTCGCCAGTTGCTGCTCTAATGGTGCATTTTAATGCCTCTTCCTCTCTTGTTCCTCTTCTACCCCTCGCAAACTCGCTCTTTCTCATGTGTTCCTAATACACCTGCACACAACCCCTCCCTGCCCATGCATCCTCGACACTACCCATTACCTACTCTCCTGATCCAGATGTTTGTAGGGGAATGACTGATGCTTGGTCTCTCTTCGCTAGGAGCCTTCAGGAGTCTGTGCGGCTTTTTGTTTGTGGACGTGACAAACGTCATGGGAACAGAAGGACTCTACACCACTGTGACATCATGTGGTGATGGTCAGTGAAAGGAAGATTCTGATTGGCTGTGCAGTTCTCTGGTCTAGTGTACTGGAGATCACTGAATAAAAACACGGAGAACTGTCAACGTTGAACTGATGCTACGACAAATGTGTATAACGCACGTCACTTTTTATAACCCTTGGACTGATGGAAACAATCATTATCGTTACCTTTATGAAGCACTCCACAGCTTTTAGTTCTGCCTCAAATTAAATAAAGATAATTAGCTATACAGCAAGTCAACAAATATCTCCCAAATGCTTTATGACTTAGGCTTAAGATTGCATCACAACACAGCCCGCTTTTAACAAAAGAAGTTTACTTCTAGATGAAAAGTAAACTTCAGGGCTCTTAGTTTATCAATCGATTTATCTATACCTTTAATTATTTACCACAGCGCAAATCCGGAGAAGCCCACTCGATGGCTCAAGGTTCTGATCAGAGAACATGGCCAAGTGGAAGTGATGAAAAGACTGAAAGAAAAACTGTCTTTCTTAATAACATGCCCTCTGTATGTATGGCCAGACATGTCAATTCCAGTTACAGCCAGTTTCTTTTTGCTCTATTTTTTGTCTGTTTGTAATATACTGCCCTCTGAGTGATTATTGTATGCTATGCTGCCTGTATGACTGATACATAAAACATATGTATTGGCAAACAGCAGGCAAACACAGGGGAGACTGCCTTCAAAACAATATCCCATTCCCGGCCGCTATAGACTTGTATACAGTATATGCTGTGAGGGGAGAGCATTGATGAGAACATCACACATGGGAACGGCTGTTTCACTCCATGGATTGCTGAAGCAATTAAATGCTGTTAAAACAATTACTAAAAGAGGTTAATTTAATGGTGTAATTAAAGGCATCGGTAAAGCAAGTCACGTCACAGATACAAGGCAGTGCGATGGAGTAAAAAGTACAAAGGATGGAGCGAACAATCCCTTTCCTGACAACTTTCTTGTCGCCACGACAGCCGAGTGCTGGTCCACAATCAGAATCTACAGATCCTTCTGAAACGCTGACAGAACTGCCACACGCCTGCGCTGTTCCCGGAAATTAAATCGGGCATGTGAGAGGACGACTTAGTCAGACCTGAAGCCGCATGAGGGTGAACTCCGCCGAGAGCTGGCGTTGCCTTTGTTCACAGTGGGACACTCTTTTTTCCTCTCTCTCTTTCTTTCACTCTCTCTCTCTCTCTCTTCTCCGTTTGCAGAATGTGACATGAGTCGTCTTGGTCTATGTTCCAACTGCTCCGAGGAACTCTTCTGTTCTCCCCCCGGGTTCTGCTGTCTCCATACGAGGCCAACGCAGCAGCGGCTTTCGTCTCACTTCTGACCAGAACACTCCCTCTCGGTCAGTGGAGGCTCTCTGAACTGAGGGTAGGGCCACAGCAGCACCCCTTGTGTTATCTGGGGGCTTCTTTGATACGCTAGGAGAAGTGGAGTGGTGCAGTTGAAAGCCCTCACACCTCCTCTAGTTACAGTGCAGACTACTGTTCTCAGACTGATCTCAGTCCACCATAACCGAGGCAATGACATTCCCCATTGCTCCAGCTCACTATATCTAGGTCTGTGGATAAAAGCATCTGCTAAATCCCAGCCAAACCATTAGAATTCAATATACGGTGCGATGGACCCAGGCTCGGGCTGATTTAGGTTCAGACTCTGGAGTGACAAATAAGGTGAAAAAAAACCCTCTCTCCCTATCCGCCCAAGTGATTACCCTTTAGCTGTAAACTAGAATTAAATGCTCTTAAAAAATGGAAGTGCCCTTATGTTACCTTAACTTTAACCTTAACCTATGGTTAATACGTAGTTAATATGGGCAAGAAAAAACACCCTTGAAATAGTATTGGTGATGACAGAAGTTACTTGCTGATAATAAAAAAAAGGCTCCATCTCAATGTAAGTGGAGTACATTTATAGGCTTCACAGTCACTTTCACACATCTTTTGGAAGCAGGCCGCCCAGGCAATTTGCAGAGATGATTTTTTTGTCTTCTACTTTTTCACTCATAATCGTCCATTTTCTCCTCTCCAAGTTGAGCAACTGGGAATAGATGCAAATGACCCAGCAGAGCCTCTGGCTTGTTCTCCCGCATCCCCACCCAGGAATGTGTGTTTGTTAAATGTTCTCAATTAGGAGGTTGGCAGGGAGCTGAAGACCCTGTCTTATGAAGACAGCGACGTCCACCTCTCTCTCTTCCTCTCTCTCTCTCTCTCTCTCTCTCAGATAAGCTTGTGTCAGCTGTTAACACTTGTCTGTGTCGGAGTAAAGTGATCAAAAATCCCATTGTAAACCACACAGTGCTTTAGTGATTAATAAAGCACATCAATTAGCATTCCCCACAAACGAGGGAGGGCATAATTATCACATGCGGAAAAAAAAGAGATTCGGACATCAAATATTTATCAGCTTTTAATTACATTATACCTAGTTATAATAAGCCACAATCCCTTCAGCTATCTTCATACAAAATTGCATTGGAGTCAAACAGTTTGCCGCTGCTGAAACCAACTGGGAGATGTCGTCGGGCAGCAACAACAGGACAGTTGCTGTCATTCAGACGAAACCCCCGGACCTATTTTTTACCATGTCACTCAGCGAGCGCGAGCAGTGCAAGAGCGCTGTCACTTTATGGTAAGTGTGTGTGCATCCACCGCCATGCAGGGCGCCGTGACAGTAGCACCGGCTGCCACTTAAGATGGCCACGCTGAGCGTTAAGTGCAAACGTGGAGAGAGAGGCATACACAGTGCATGGGCCATACACACTTGAAAAAGATACACTTGGCCATAAGGTAATGTGAATGCATTGTGTGTGTGATGTTTTCATCATGTGGTTGTTAAACTAAACACCCCCTTTATGGGAGCATGTTTTATTAGCGACCTAATGTTTGCAAGGTTTAACATGACATGCAAATGTTCATTGCTAATTACATGCAAAGCAAATGTGGCAGCTAGTTTTCATTTAAGGTGCTTTAAGGTTATGTTGCTCGTGCTGTTAAACTGTTTATGCATGCTGCAGGTCTCTGCTTGCTATGTACTTTTAATGAATGCTCTCTGTGGCGAATAAAACAATTAAGACCACCCTGCATTTTATGGCTGCAGTGGCATCCTTATGCATAACCATAGCCCCTGGTGAAGAGTCCTTGCAAACACAGGTCTCTGGGCCTGGCAGTTTAATCAGTGGTCATCGTAGGTTGTCGGGCTCCAGCCGGTGGTGGTGGAGAAGCTGCTGTGTTGCCCGTCCTGTTTAACTTGTTGTCTGGGGAGAACCTAATGCCAGAGAGTGTCGGAGCCCCAGCGGAGCGACAGGGAGCATAAAAACAAAGACAGCTGGGTAAACACAGCCGGACTGACCCCGAGCAAGTTCCTCCTCGCTCCTCCCTTGCTCGCCCGCTCTGGACACTTTTGAGCAAAAAAAAATAAAAAAGAGGGAAATAAAGAAAGCAATGCAAAAAAAATTGAAGAAAATGGCAAGAAAGAGGGGGGAAGAAGTGTCCAAACAAACAACAAAATACGAGAGTGCATAAACTGGAAATAAACTTTCTCACCCCGTCCAGTCCAGGGCAGAATACCATTAGACATAATAAACCAGGAGGAGACAGTATCAAAATGGCGTCATGTCAGCGACACCGACATGTATCTAGGTGCTCATTATCATCCTTGAACAGCACCAATTTACATCTAATGCAATGACTAATTCTGAGCTGGCGTTGTCAGGAAAGATAGGAAATGCCCTGGCTGAGATGACAGTGTTCCTGTCAGGAGCTGCAGAATGGGAGGATTCCTTGGGGCAATGATTTAATGTCCATGTCAAGTGTTGCTGTCAGGCCCTTTTCCCAGCCAAACCATTAGAATTCAGTATACGGTGCGATGGACCCAGGCCCGGGCTGGTTTAGATTCATACTCGGGAGCGACAAATAAGGTGAAAAAAAAAGCATGCGCCCTATCCGCCCAAGTGATTACCCTTTAGCTCTGAACTAGAATTAAATACTCTTAAAAATATGCAAAAAGGAAGAGAGTTGGAGAAACGAAATGCAAGTGCCCTTGGAGTTGTGAGCATACCTTTAGCTGTTCATTATCGCTCGTTTGTCTTCTCTCTCCTTCCCCTCCCTCCCCATGTATTTCAATACATGCGTGCTGTGTAACGTTTCCGCTCTGTTGTCTAACAACAACGGACTAACCTTTTTGATCTCCCTGTCTCAGTAATTTTCGCATGGCATGATGTCATGATATTCTCTCTCCACCCTTGTACGGTATTTTTCATTGTCAGATGAGAGAGAGAGAGAGAGAGAGAGAGAGAGAGAGAGAGAGAGCAGAGGAGGTAAGGCTGCACTGGGAGTAGGTGTGAGGAAAAAGCTTTTTTTGTCCTTCTTTTTTTTTTACTTCAAGTGCCAGATTCAAGATGGATTTGTATTGGGCGAGTGGGAGAAAGGAGGGTGAGGAAAAGGATTAATTGTCCCTCTCATCGAATGTCTCTGTCTGGTTAGAAGAAGAGAATGACCTCAGTCTGATCCAGTCGGAGTCAAAGTTAAACTACCTTGACGACAGACCAAAACGTTTTGTGGGTAGCACTATCAAAGTGAACCCGGTCCTGAACTCTCCTTGGAAATAGAAATATGTGCATCTACTAATTAGCTCCTTTTAAGAAATAATAAAAAAAAATCTTTTGGAAGCCAGCTCTAAAATCCTCCATTTGTACATGGAAATCCCTCATTGTTTTGCGTGTGTGGTGCCACATGAAAAAACGCCTAAAAATGGAATGTAGCTAAACCAGAGGTTTTTATTTTTTCACTTGTTCAGTCCAAAATCAAGCCCTTTTTAAGTTTGTTTTTGTTGGTCTCTGTGAGGCCAGTGAGGCTGTGGACTGGGCATCAGAGCGTTGTGTGTCTGTGGTCCTGCCTCCATGTGCTTTTAGCCCCCTGCTTTTCTCCCTTCATTAAGCCATGAGCTCCGTCTCTGCCCCCATGCGCTACTCTACCCCAACCCACAGACCCCCCTCCATCCCCCGACTCGGGGTGCAAAGTCTTCTCTAATGAGGGCTTGATAAATGACCACGGCTCGCCGGGCTTAATGAGTTTGCGGAACATGTGCTTTGTTATGTTTTCATGTGGTTTTCGCTAACACCAGAGCCCTTGGCTTAGTCCAGGGGCACTCCGGGGGTACCGGAGACACAGAGCCTGATTTAACCTCCCAGAGCCCCGAAAGGCCATTTATTTCCCCTTAAACGTCAACTTTGACCTCGCCACGTCATCTGGACGCGTACTGTAGCACTCATATGCCAACACTCACGTGCCCAACACTCTCGTCCCCCTCCAGCACCTGTGGTTTAATGGAGTGTACGTGTGAGAGAGGAGGCCCGAAAGAGGCTTCGCTAAAGGCCTCCTTAAGAACTGACTTTATGATTCATTGTTAACACTTACGTTAGCTAAACTGCAAGCTATGCTCAGTGTGACTGTATCTCGCATTCACATTGCTTACATAATGCGTCATATTACTGGTTGCACGAGTGTAGGCTATGTGCTATTTATGTACACTTTGTAATCATATGCATGTGATGTAATTTGTGGATGGTAAACAAAGTTGTGCTTTTAAGAGTGTTTTTAATTGAACAGCACGCCCGATTAAAAGCACACTATTACAGTCGACTTACAGTTGAGCACAATTATTACACTATTAATGCAGCCCTATAAACAGTATACCCTCAGCCCTTGTGAGTGGGTTAACAGGGTGGGCAGGGTTGGCTTCTGTTACTTCTGCTGCTGAAGAAAAAAGCAGTGGCGTGACGAAGGCCTGGCACAGTCTCTGTAATCAGGCCTCGGGGCTGCCGCACAAAGCCAAGCGCACTATTTTTCCTGCATGGCGTTTTAATGAGCATTAATTGCGTGTGGAATGTGCCGTGCATGTTTTGGCCGCGCTCATATCCTCTTCCTCGGCCCTGCAGTGCGCCGAAGCCCCGGACTCGGCTGATTACCGCGGCAAACGCTGCGGCTCGCAATGCTCCGGCAGAAGAAAGGACACATTCAATTTGGGAAGCAAGGGCGCGCGGAACGCAGGAACCGGAAACCAATTAGGCCCGGCTGAAAATGATAAATGGGCATTTTTATAAGCCGGCTGCTTGATACCGCCATTAAAACAGGCCTCAGTACGTTTTTCACTTCATCTGGAGCGACAGGGAATTCACTTAGAGTCCTAAGTGGGGGCAGGCCTAGTGAAGGCCCATGCTGGGCAGCAATACTCCCAGGACAGAGCCCTGCCAAAAGGAAGTCAACGCCGTCGGAGCGATCCAAGACAACGTCATCGTTAGCCTGGACGGCTCTTTACGCATGTCTGTATTTGCTGTGTGTTTTGCATACTGTAAGCATACTCATACTGTAAGCCGTGTGCATACTCATGCTGAGATCGTTTTTATGTCCCAATTAACAACTTATGAAAGCTTACGAGCACTAGCAGCATAAGCATATTGCTGATGTTATTGCTTCCTGTGTTTTCAATATTGCATTAGCCTCTCATTGCATTAGCCGTGACGCTAAGCGGTTTCAAACGCGGCATCTGAACACAGATCCGGCGTCGTTCACCAATCCCATCCTCAGTCCCTCGTCAATTTAATGAAACATAAAGCACGAGCGCACATGTGTATGTGTGTGTGTGTGTGTGTGTGTGTGTGTGAGAGCAGCTGGAACTGAGATTGAACCCAGCATTATATCAATAGGTCTGTGCGCCTCCCCTTCACGTCACGTTGCGGTGTTGCGGCGCGGCTGACAGGGAATCCGTCGCGTCTCCCGCTACCTGTTCTCACGTCGGTGCGTCTCTGCAGGCGCGAGAGAGACAGGAGAAAGACAGGGAGACAGGGAGAAGAGGCACAAGATGACAGCCACATGAAACTTAATCTCCATTCTTGACAATGGGGAAAATATCTGAGGAGAGGAGAGAGAACAGAGAGAGGGGGGAATTTAAGCACTTTCATCTCGTCATAATTATTTCCAAGCACAGACATGAAAGAGAAAATCCCTGATTTTTTTCTGTTTGTAAATTAGAGAACAAGGACATTTTCCTTGACAACTTTGATGGCTTTTTTCCCCCCCTTCTTGACTGTCAGGCTAATGATGTGGTATTTTTCCTTAAGAATGTTTTTTAAGAGGATTGATGATATTACACTTAAGACAAGAGCCGACACAACTTGGCTGCGCTCACAATTACAAGACCAAGAGATGTCATTTTTCTGGGAGTCCTAATTAATAATACATGAAGTTACAATTAAGAATATCTGAGAATAATTACCTTTTGTTCATTATCTCCGAACATGCCTAATCAAACGGAAATAACGAGACCTTATTGTGCTCGACTCAGTGTAAAAAAAAATCGGGGCAGTCAGCATGGCTGGGCTCTGATTTCCTCTCACATTTGCTATGACTTGATCGTTTGCTGGTCACTCCATCAAGCCAGAGCAGGGGGGACGATTACGAGTCACACAGCAGCATCCAGCCCCGCTGATCAACAAATGGAGGCCGAAAACAAAGCCAGCACCAATCAATAATTCCCTTTGAGAAAGACCGGAACATTCTGCGGGCCCATCAATCTGCCAGTGCTGATGTGAAATGAGGCATCGCCTGGGCCACATAATCACCCGTGCCTTCAGAGAAAGCCGCCCTGTCACAGGATGACAATAAAATACAGCAGTCATAAAGCGCCCCTTTAATTTAATAAAGGGCTTATTTGTTGACTGTGTCGGATTGAGCTGCACTCTCTCTCTCTCTCTCTCTCTCTCTCTCACACACACACATACACATACATGAAAAGACATGCTGCCACACACACACATTCACAAATGCACCCACACACATATCAAACAGCCCCCCCGCATAGACACACACATACACAAATGCACCCACACACACACTCTCACTCACATATCAAAACACCACCCCCATGCCCACACACACACACACGCACACACACACACACACACACACACACACACACACACACACACCAGAGGCGACGGGGCCTGCGCACTGTGTTTGGCACACACAGCACACAGGACTCTCTCTGCGGTCTCATGGGGGGTAATTATGAAGATAAATACAGTGGAGGCAGGGGCTGTTAATTTATGCGTGATTGTTGACAGTCAGAGTATTGTTTAACATGCACAGCGCAGGCCTGTGGAATTGGTTTTCACAGGAATGGATGGGTTTGTTGCTCTGTGTGCGAGTGTGTGTGCGAGTGTGTGTGTGTGTGTAAGTGTGTGTTTGTGGGGTCCTGTAGGGAAAGGGGGGAAGGGGTTGGTCCCTAGCTTCTTACAGAATGGCATCAGCGTTCCCTGTGTTTTGTCTGCGCTCTCGTTCTCCCCGCTGACTTTCTCTTGAGATGTGCCATGAGTAGCCTGAGTGGACTCTTGACAGTTCAACCGTTCCCGACCCCGGTCGGCCCGGTGACGGCCGTGTCGGAGCAGCTCCGACCTTGGAGGTTAAGTAACGAGGCTCCCCGTCTCCTTCATTACCCTGCTGCCGCTTCTCTCAAGGCCTGCTGTCCTCGCGGGTCGGCCAGGGTTGTAGAGCTTTGAGCCGGGGCCGTCGGACCTCAATACCCCCTTCACACTGTCCATCCAACCCCCAACCCCCCGCCACCCCCTCCGCTATGTCTAGAGCAACAGTCTGCTGGACGAGCCAGTGTGGATGTTGGAGTGGAGTGGCAGAGAGGAGGAGATGAGAGGAGGCGTGGGTCACGTACTAACCTCTTTTTTTATTCTTTCTTTCTATCTCTCTCTCTCTGCTTAAGCCTCGGGCGTGTGATTTGCATGCAAGACTTCCGGCTCCTCTCCTCTCTTCTCCTCTCTTCTCCTCTCCTCTCCGCCCCTCTCCTCTCCTCTCCTCTCCTCTCCTCTCCGCCCCTCTTCTCTCCTCTCCTCTCCGCCCCTCTTCTCTCCTCTCCTCTCCTGCACTCATGGCCCTGCTGTAACCCGGCTCCTCTGCTTTCGCGGCCCTCGAATGACCCAGCAGAGCTGACGTGTCAGAGTCTGATCCAAGGTGTTTATATGGACTGTGGTCATCCAGTGTGTGTGGAATGTGTGTTTGTGTGTTTGTGTGTGTGAGTGTGTGTGTGTGTGTGTGTGTGGAGGGAGGGAGGGAGGGAGGGTGGGTTGCTCTGCTTCCCCTTCTTGAGGGATGCTGTTGAAAGGCATCACTTGGTGAGACTCAGCGTTAGCTGTGTTTTAGGATTACGTGGGAGGGAAAAAGCACGTCTGTCAGAATTGCACTCAAAGCGCTCGCAGGAGCCAACCAAGCCAAGGTGAAAAAAGGGACACTGTTTTGGTTTTATTACTCAACAGTTTTTTCCCCATTTTTTCCGTTAGCCATATTGCTTCTGAGAATGTTAATGGTCCCTCAGCATGGCACATGCCTTGTCTACTGTGTCATACCCTGGCCTACTGTGCACGTATCGACTACGTTTTTCGGGTAATTAACCACAATCCTGTTATCAGACACTCCGACTCTCTGAATGCGGTCATTCAAATACCACAACCTCAGAAACAATAATAACCCCCCCAACGACGGGAGATTATGTGGTAATGCTCCAGAAGGGCTCTTCAGAGCACGTTAGCAAGCCTTTCCACACAGGTCACGACAGCCTTTGACACAGACAGGGATACGTGAAGACTGAGACAAAGAGTGGGAGCTCCACACAAAAAAAAAATATATATATATATATATATATATATATATATATATAGAAAAAAAAACAGATTGGTTTGAGCAGCTTTGCCAATTGAAGTTTCTGAAGAGACTCCAAACTTTAAATGGACTTCTGGGCCCAATTAAGACATTAATAATGCATATTAAAGACTCACACAAGTACGTCAAAATCTAAAAGATAAGGGGAGAGAGCTTGAGAGAAAAAAAAAAAAATTGGCTCTCATGAATTCTGTGAAAAACACCTTTGAGGTCCCGGCCGCTTTTTGAGGGGCTTTGTATTATATCAGATTAGGCCTGCCGGGTTCCATCCGGTCTTCGTTACGGCGGACAGCGTGTACAGTAAGGGCAAGGCTGATCAATTTGTTTAATTGAATGTAAATAATGAATTCCCAGGGATAAAATTTGGCCCAGTTGGTAATTGCCAGAGATCATAGCCCCCAATTCCAGACTTCAAACCCCACCGGCGCAAAACGGAGCGACGACAACGTCGAAGAAAAAGAAAAAGTATGGAAAGGGGAGTGAGAGAGGGGGGAAGGGATAGAGGGAGGGAGGGAGAGAGGATGACAGAGGGAAAGAGAAAAGAAAAAGAGAATGTGTTGAGGGAAGAAAAAGAACGAGGGAAGAGGAAAAAAATACTAATGAGGAACGGAGACCTAACGAGTTTTTCGCGCGGAAATCAAGTGTTTCCAAAGTCATCTTTAAACTTGAGGAGATGAAACGAGGGCGCAGCAGTTGTTTTTGACAGCTCGGGACGATCAGGGCCACAGCACGGAGAGATGGGTAATTCCCTATTCCTTTTTTATTACCCGCTCCCTTTCTCTGTTGGGAGCCCCCCTCTTCTTCTCTCTCTCTCCTTCTCTCTTTCCCTCTCTCTCTTTCTCCCCAGTCCCAACATTGATTCTTGAATTAGACTGTTTTATTGAATAATTAATACGCCTCTCTCCTTGTGATTGATGATTTGCATGGCTTGAATATTAGCTTTTCAATCAAACGCTGCTTGTTCTAATGTAATCGTATTGAAAACATGTCAGGAAGTGTTTACCCACTTTGCGTCTGATGTTGTCTTAAGCAGCGCCACTGACACTCCCACAATGCACTTCACCCGGGGAATAGCCTTGTTGAGCATGCATGGCTTGGGTGATTACATGGCACTCGAGCACTGCCTTCACGAAAAAAAAAAGAGAGCGAGAGTAGAGAGAGGGAGAAAAAATCCATCCATCTATCCTTCCCCCTGATATCCATCAGTTTCCTCTCGGAGTGATGGTCCATAATGGATACGGAAAAATGGGCCTCAAATTGACTGGCAGGCAGGAGTGAGTCTGGGAGCATGGAATTTGTCAAGCTTGTTATAACCGCCCCTATCAGTGCCATAATGGAATAAGGGACAAACACATCAATAAGCATGTGTAGAAATATCAATAAAACATACAGCGCGATACAAAACCAGCGTATTAAAATTCAATTTTAATTTGACCACAATTGGCCCCAGTGTTTGAGTTCAAAATTAAGCGAGCATGATAGTATTTCTCTCATTTCGTTTTTTTTCCTCCTCCCCCACTACTCTTCGCTCTTGCGTCTGTCAGTGGAAGTGGGGTTTTGTGGCTAACGTCTTAAAAACACTTGGGCTCGTTTGGGGCGCGTCTGCGGTGTTTGGATGTCTCCAAACATGTGCTGAGGTTAAATAATTTACGCCGAACACTCTAATGACAGGGAGCGTGCGTGTAGGGCAGGAGGAAGCTCAGGTGAATGATGATCAGGGACCAGGGGCTGTCTGGCAGACTTATGCTCATTGCTATGCTTGACCCATGCACTCAACACACACACACACACACACACACACACACACACAGACACACACACACACACACACACACACACACACACACACACACAGGCACACAGGAAAAGGGTGAAATTGCATGTCCTGCTGTTAACCAGCACACTAGCTTAATGTAATATACACCAATACTGTACAAATATCCCTATGTGTTGAAAT
Organism: Clupea harengus; assembly: GCF_900700415.2. Classification (NCBI taxonomy): domain Eukaryota; kingdom Metazoa; phylum Chordata; class Actinopteri; order Clupeiformes; family Clupeidae; genus Clupea; species Clupea harengus. Next base: position 22,415,918 of record NC_045153.1, on the reverse strand, counting down.
ATATTCAGCTCACAACAACTCGTTAGAAATTAATGACAACACTAGTATGTAGACATGTTAACACTACTAGATTCAGTCTCCTTGACTGTTCGGCATTTGTATTCAGCAAGAACAATAAAGACTACATCAGCAGACAAGAAAAAAAAATCTGAATTTTTATTTTAAAATGAACAAAAACAAACCGCACACTTGCACAGACCTCATTCACATTAAAGGCACCTTGAAGAAAGGGACGACTCCCCCGGGCATACCACATATCTGATATCTTATGCAAAAAATCATTAAGCTAAATTAAAAAGCTGTTTGAGAGTAACCAGATCCTTTAATGAGGCCAAGGAGGGAAAGAAGACGACATTAAAACAGAACCTTAGAACAGGAACACAATACAGGGCAGAGCCAGCAGCCATCGATTATCAATCAGATAGGTCATTATCTTTCTCTCTCTCTCTCCCCCTCTTTCTCTCGCTCTCTCTGCCCCCTTCCTCTATTTCTCTCTCTCTCTGCTTCCCCCTCTCTCTCCTTCTCTTTCTCTCTCTACCTCCCCCTCTCTCTCCCCCCCCCTCTCCTTCTCTTTCTCTCTCATTCTCATTCCCTCCCTCTCTCTGTCTTTATCTGGCCCATACTGATGACCCTGTTTTGAAATATGAAGACGTGAAGACAGCTTAGGTTGAGGTTAACTACCCGAATAAAGCCAGAACAAACAGGAAAAGAGATTCCTTCCATCATTTCATGCCAAGGTCAGACAGAGACACACACAAACTGAGCTTGCCCCCTAACAAGGGATCTGGTTTCCATGTATTACCCATGACCCGATCTTTGTTATTCCGTGGGATTGTAGGAAACATATTAGGTGTCTACTGTAGATCAAAACAATTATACTTACAGCCTGTAATCACATGCCTCTGTATCAAATCAGTTATTTTGTTGTTTGTATCATGCAGAAGGCAGCAAACCGTTGTAAATGGTCACACACATTATGGAATATACATTATGGAATATACATATGTATATATTATTCCATAATGTGTGTGACCAATACAAATATATATGTATGTATGTATGTGTCTGTGTGTGTATGTACACAGCAGCAGTCTGTGTTTATTTATACAGCAGGAGGAAGCAGCTCGCTACAACGGCTGCCTGCAAAATTGTTACAGGCCTAGTCCTGTAGCTCTGAGAGAGATCCGCCGCTACCAGAAGTTCACCGAGCTGCTGATCCACAAGTTGCCTTTTCAGCGTCTGGTCAGGGAGATCACCCAGGACTTCAAGCCTGATCTATGCTTCCAGGGCTCTGCTATCATGGCTCTTCAGGAGGCCACCGAGGCTTACCAAGTTGGCCTGTGTGCCATCCACGCCTAGAGAGTGACCATCATGCCCAAGGATATCCAGATGGCTGGTCTCATCCGTGGGGAGCGTGTTTTAATTTTTTTTTTTAAAGATGATCCCTTAACCAAAAACTGTAAGCACCTAAACTGTGGAACACCCTATCATAAAGTAGGCTATTGGAGAGGTGAGCTCAGTGGACAGTTTTAAACTCTTTTTAAAATAGTTTTCTTCTTTAAATGATATGATGTTTTCTGCTCCTTGGATTGTGTGATTTATCTTGGTTTATCATTGTGTGGTCTATTTATTACTATTTTCATTCTTTGAGCTGTATACTTCGTATGACAAGTGTTATATAAATAAAGTGTTACTTAGTTACAGGATATACATATATTCTTGTGTAATTGTGTGTGTGTGTGTGTGTGTGTGTGTGTGTGTGTGTGTGTGTGTGTGTGTGTGTGAGCTCATCGCTATCGTGGTTAGTGATGTCTGTCTCACACATGTTCTTCCTCTCTCTTTACAGCAGTCTCCTGTAGCCCATCCATAATGTCTAAGACAGCAGCAACCGTTTCTTCATGCAACCCCCTGTCACTGTCTGACAGTGTAACAAGAGAGTGACAGAGAAGCAGAGAAAGACATAGTACATACAGCGAGAGAGAGGGAGAGAGAGATAGAGAGAGAGAGAGAGAGAGAGAGAGAGGGAGAGGGAGAGAGAGAGAGGGAGAGAGAGAGAGAGAGAGAGAGAGAGAGAGACGACAACTTTATTGTCAGTACTGGTGTTGGAGGGACTGACAGTCAGAGTGGGGTGAGAGGTGAGGGGTTTCCTCCCAGTGGGGTTTCAGACGCTGGGGGTCTGCGGGTCTGGATCAGAGTGGGCACAGCCGTCTGGGCCTCTGCTGGGGTCAGACCAGAGGTCAGCTCCAGCTCTAACGCCAGAGGTGCTCAGGCAGTCTTCCAGGGGCAGGGGTGAGTACAGATAAAAGTGTAGATTTGGGGGATAGGAGGGGGCTGTTGCTGCGAATACGAATAGAATCAATATACTGTATGAATATATAAATACAGTAGACAGATTTGTAGGAAATTATTGATTATTTCTAGATGTGTGGGAGCATGTTCAGGCCAAGAAGGGCACTAGGGCACCCCCCACCCCCCCATGCCTGCGTGGCAATGCCCACTGTAGCAGTGGTTCTCAACTGGCATGACCTTGGGACCCACAATTTCCCATGGTCATGAAGTTGCGACCCAAATTTGATAGAATTCAAACCATAAAATAAACATAAAAATATAAACACAAACAGAAGGCCATAGTTTAATGTTGCTTTTATCCCTGCATAGCACATTAGATCGATTTTAAATAGATTTTAGAAAAAAACTATTATCACAGTGTCGAGTTATCTGGGAAATATTTGCTTTACCTTTTGCCCGAACTTTATAATTCAAACTTCATGTTATATTCTTCATCAAATGAACTTGTTACACAAACATACATTTTGATTTTTTACCCACTTACAAAACTGCATATAACATAGCTAAATTCAGTCACACACCAACCGCAAATTACAAGAAAATACGTTACCTAGCAATATAACTACAGTAACATTTTACATTGGAATTATGAATTCGGACACCAACTGGCCTACCAGTGGCATCCCCGTAAAGCTCCAGCAAGTTGAAGGCCTCCCCGCTCACGTTTCACCACTACTCCAGCCGACATTTTGACTCTGCAGAACCGCAGAACTTTCTCTGTCTCTCTCTGGGAGCTCCCTTTTCCCTTTGTGACTGAGGCATGAGAATTGCAAAGACTCAGCTTTAACCCAATTCAAAACAAAAGCTACTGGGTCATATATTTTCTACAAAAGCCATTAGTCAAGAAGCCATTCAGAACGACCAGCTGATAAACTCTGCACTAGAATCTTCCTGGTTCAGCGGTGCATGAACCCACACGAACACTGTGGTGCCTCACACAGGTATGCTGCAGGAGATGAGATCCTGAGGGCAGAAACCATGAGGGAGGAGTTGCTGTAGCTCATCTGGTGGAACACGATTCTAACAACACCAATGCCGTGGGTTCAATACCCAAGGAGCACACATACTCACAAACATGTGTATATCTGTAGTGTATGTTGTGGTAAGTGGCTTTGGATGAGATGGTCAACTACATGTAAGAGTAAAGTGGGTTTCCCTGAGTGATGTTAGACTGATCAGGACAATGATGAGAGAGACTGGGGGATATTTAGCGACTTAATTAATTGACGACTGACCATAGATTGAACAGGATGATTTTGGGATATACGTCTGACCACTCTTCAAGGGTTTTTGCTTTTTACATAATTCAGAATTTGTCTAATGTAAAATACTAGGAAGGATTTCTACTGAACTCCACCTTTGGGTTCCAGTGACAGAGTCATCCTAACACATCATAACCCATAATCTCACACACACACTCACACACACACACACACACACCTATGCACACTCAAGCACTAACACACACACACACACACAATGCCCTATGGCTCTACTGTCACACAGCTCGTCACCCAGCGCCACCTCCACCCCCCCACCCACCCCCTTCAGTCAGCAGAGGTGTCCAAGCAGGGGACTGTGGGGGTGACATCTGGAAGTACAGTGACACACACACACACACACACACACACACACACACACACACACACACACACACACACACACACACTCTCTCTCTCTCACACTCTCCCTCCCTCGTTTCAAAGAGCATAAGAGAAGACCCCACTGTATGATTCCCCTGTCACGGAGCATGATACCTCATCAATAAAACAACCCCCGACATCCTGCTCTCCCTGCAGGAAGTCACCGCTGAACGCACAGGGACTACACACTGCACCCGCACACAGGCATGTCACAGTGTAAAGAGGAACAGGGGACTTTAGTAATGGACTATACCTACTGCATGGCCTGTAGTTTCTCTCCCAGGCACTTCAGACGCTGTAGAATGTGTTGTCGGCCATGTTCATTGTCAGGTAGAGCGATCACGTGGATAAGGGTGGCATGTTGACATTAACACGACAGTTAACATACGGTGTGTGTGTGTGTGTGTGTGTGTGTGTCTGTGTGTGTGTGTGTGTGTGTGTGTGTGTGCACGTGTGTGTAAGTTGGGACATATGCCCAGCCAGTTTATGTGGCGTTTTTGAGTAGTCTTGTCTGTGTAATTAGAGACTTGAATTTCAAGCAGCCAGCCGATCTAAAAATACAACTAAATGGATGTTAAAGAGATGACATACAGTGCAAAAAAGAGATGACAATTATGTTAATACTCTCCAATTTTAATAAATACATCCAGATGTACGACGCAAATCGAGGCAAGGCAAATCTTTGACATGAGCGTGGGTGTATGGTGAAAGGCTTTGAAAAGCATTTGTAAAAATGAGACAAACAAACAAAGTACAAAAACAAGTAAATACAATGCTGCCACCGCCATTAAGAAGACACGCATCAAGAGCATGAGTTAAAAATACAATCAAGCTCTTAATTGTGGCAAATTTTTGCGTCCTGTTTCGCCTTAAGTGAATACATTTTAAAACCTTCAGGAAATGACCTTCAGGAGATGAAACGATGAGCACTCGCGCGTTGCCCTTGTTCAGACCCTCCCTTTGAAACCGCGAGCTAATGTTAGCCGACTGTCACCGCGCTTCGCTCGGCTCCACGGCTCGGCTCCACGGCTCGACTCTGCACGATCTCTACTCTTCACGAGAATCCCCTGCTTCTCAACGGGACACGGGCCGAGGGGATTAAAATGAAAATAACCTGCCGCCTGGTGATCCGGCCAATCAATCAGTGCCCTCGCTCATGATCATCAACCACCACTGCCCCTCTCCACCATCTTCTCACTCACTCACTCAATCTCCCAATCTCCCCGCTGTCTCACGTATCACACTCTCATCGTCACCCCCGCCAACTCAGGGGGCCCATGGGGAACGGCCTCATGCCTGTGAAATCAGCGCTGGATGACCTTTGACCCGCGAGACTGAGTGAGAGGTCGCTGTCTGGGCCGATATCAAACGGAGCAGTTGTCGCGGCTCAATCAGGAGTAATTACCGCAGCCGCATCACACCACTGTCATCTCGGGCCGGGGCGCAGGAGGAGAAGAGAGAGAGGGAGAGAGAAAGAAGAGAAAAAGAGAGGAATAATGAAGGAGTTGGTTTTCACAGGAGACCTGCCTTTATACACTCGCCACCCCCTCCAGTGCCAACCTCGTAACTTTATAGAGTGCGCTGTGTAATGCCAACCATACTGCTTTGAACAAATGTTTAGGTTGGTGCCAACTTCATGCCACACGAATGAGAGAGGCATGTTGACCCTCTATGTGGGTCAAGGCTGCGGGCTCTGTCGTTGTGATGACTGCCATGGTGAGAAGAAACAAGTGCTTTACAACTGGAGCTTATTCCAGTTTAGTTGCAAATAAAAAGCAGATTTTACCCATTCCATAAGGAGGTGTTTTTGACAAACACTACAAGCACCAATGACCTATTACCTATAATCACCTTTTAACTAATGATGTGGAGAAATAATATCTTATGACTCAAAGATAAAATCTTGAAACGGCTAACTAGTACCTGTAAAAGATGATGCCTGCCGTTATTCCATGAATGTCTGCGATGGTTATGAGAACATTATTTAATGCTTGTTGGCTGTTAAATATGACGAGGTGTGATACAAGCGATGGAAAATAACAGAAGAATACGGGGCATTATCAGTCAGCCCACATGCCTTTGAAGGCAACAGTTGTCAGTTGATCTAAAGACAATTATTTCAACACCTGCTTTGCCTGTGAACGGGTCAGTCTGAGGCTCTACCCAGCACGTGTGTCACTCTCCCGCCGAGACACAGACGGCGTGAGGGAAAGAAAACGCTTTCTCTCGTTTCTTTTTTTTCTTCTTCTTCTTCTCCTCTGAGAAAGGGGCGACGTTCAGTCTTTTTTTCAGTCGTGAAAGAATGGACAACCAGAGCCAATTAAGCATGGTCCCTGACACCAGTTACCACGGCGACGGGGGAAAACACGTCTCCGGGCCCGTCACATTTTTATTCTCAAAATAGCGGTATCAAGGAGCAATTTGGCAGGTGCATGATTATGCTGTAAGGCGGAGGGAATCCAGGACGAGCGTGTATGGATTGCATCCATGCAGATGGGGTGATATGTCAGCTGCGGACACAAGCTGATGGGGAATGGGGGGGGGGGGGGGGGGGGGGGGGGTAGGGGTGATACCGCGAGGGGGCCTGTTGTTTGATCCTAAGTCCAAAACCCCCAACCCAACCCACCCTGCCCCTAAGGTGCATTGTTTCCTGGGAATGGCGGGACAGGAGAGAAGGAGGCAGGAATGAAGGGAGGGAGAGGAGAGAGAGAGAGAGAGAGAGAAAGAGAGAGAGGGAGAGGAGAGAGGGATGAAGGGAGGGAGAGGCCAGCAGCTGCGGTGGAGAGTGACGGAATGTAGCGTCCCGAGTCATCGCCCTGGGTGCCTTTAAAGAGATGGGTGGAGAGGGACTTAGCTGCCCCGTGACACGGGTCACGAGAGAGAGAATATACAGGTGTTGTTGGAGGTGTCTGAGAGGGTGTGTGTGTGTGCGTGTGTGTGAGTGTGAAGCGGGTCACAGAGGGAGAGAGGCAGGGAGGTGGTGTGTGTGTGTGAGCTCATTAATGATGCGTGTTGTGCACTGCAGCACGCTGAGACAAACCTTTCCTCCCTGTCACAGTCACCATCTGGAGGACGCTACGCCTGCCCTCTGTGTGTGTGTGTGTGTGTGTGTGTGTGTGTGTGTGTGTGTGTGTGTGTGTGTGTGCGCATATATGTGTACATGTGCAGGTGTGTGTGTGTGTGTGTGCATATGGGAGTATGAACATGTGTCTTTGAGTTTATGAGTGCAGGTGTGGATGCATTAATCTGTTTCAGAATACTTCTAAGCATGTCTATGTGCATGTCTATGAGTGTCTATGTGTTTATATGTGGGTCTTTATCTATATAGAGAGTACCACTGCTGATCTGTCTGTGTTTGTGTCTATTGTGGTTCTGTATAGTACTGTGCAAAGGTTTTAGGCACATTTTAAACAATGCTATAAAGCCACAGCGCTTTCAAAACAACAAATGTATCAACTAACAACATATAAATTGCAGCAAACCAAAAATACCTCAGCTGATTTCACTGATTGTCTGAAACTGTAAATACATGTTTTCTATTGACCCAAGAAAGCACAAGAGGGCAAATAATTGCATTGCCTAAAAATGCCTTAAACTTTTGCACAGTACTGTATGTCATTGTGTTTCTACTGTATGTTTAGTTCAGTGTGACCTGGGCCTCATTCATGGACAGCTGCTATATGGAAATAATACATAGTAAATAGTTTGATCTAATTAACTACAGACAAAGTGCAGTAAACCAAAAATACCCAAACTGATTTCGCTATGTTGAAAAAGATTGTCTGAAGATCTAAATACGATGGTTCCTGTTGACACACTGAAGCAGAAGAGAGCGCTAATCTATGGGAGTGGAGGGACGCAGTTGTTCAGCCACTGATCACACCAAGTGCTTTTCTGCTCTGTTAGATCTCCTTAATATAGCGCAGTAGGAGGCAACCTTGGCACTGTGTGATGTGAATTACCCGCACTTGTGTTAACTGATTTGTCGGCCAAATGGTTTCGACGTGAGTGGTTTTGATGCAGGCCTTCCCCCTGTATGTGAGAAGCAAGAGCAAAATGTCCCTTTATTATCTGGGTGCGACTCCACTAAGTAGCGAAGCCGAACAATAATTAGCCACTGGGGACATCTGTTGTTATAAATAAAGTGACTTGTTTGGCAAGAAATTAAGTGGAACAATAACATGTGGAGGGGATAAATCAACACAAACAACATTCCCGTGCATGGGAATTCTGGGAATTCTGGCACTGATCAGCGCTGCAAAATCACGTATGGGGTGTTTTTTTTTTTTGAGGTCACGCGGAAATAGTGTGGTTTTCTGTAGCGACTCGTTTTCTGATTTGCTCGTTGCCGGCCCTATTTGGGGCAAATGCACATTGTTATTAAGTTTGAAACGCAGCTGTAATGAGACCAAATGGTGGCGTAAGATGAGAGGTTAGCGTTGCTTATGAGGAATGGCTGCTGTAACATCAGGTTGCTTTCGTTTAAAGCCATGAAAATTGCCTTGTTCTCTTCTCTATCTTTTCATTGTCCTCCTTCATGAGTGCTCCACGTGTCTTTCTGTGTGTGTGTGTGTGTGTGTGTGTGTGTGTGTGTGTGTGTGTGTAGTCTACACCACCACAATGTGACTTCAACACAATGGATCAGCATCTCAGTTTGAACTTCAACCACTGCTAACAGATAGCACTCTTGTGGCTATACGAGCCTTTGAATGAATAACATCAATTTCTTTGTGCAACGAGAACATGAAGACACGGAGGCGTCTTCAGCAACCCAACACCACCCCCGCCACCCGCCACTCCTCCACTCCTCCACCCCAACCGACATCAGTCTTTCGTTTCTCATGCTCCTTTTTACTTTTTGTTTTTCCAATTTGGAAATCAAAAACACGCTCTCCCATCTTCGTTTGCCCCAAAGCCTCGCGCGCAAACTGCTTCAGAGTCAAGATGCAGATGTACAAACCCAATCCTCTTTGTTTTTGGTAAAATGAAATAAATAAATAAGCAAATACAACAACAACACACACAATGCTACGTGCCTTTCATGGCGAGAAAGGAGTTTTCATTACAAGTACATCACCTCAAAGCGCAGCGTTAGAAAGCCCTTCTTCATTTGAACCGCGGGTTCATAGCCTGCCACAGCTGCGTGCTCATGCCTGTTTGTACTGTGTGCCTCACTCTGCTCACTTCCCCTTTTCATCTTATTCATTACAACATAAATATTTGGGAAGCTGTGATCTGAGTAAACTGGATGTCATCATGCACATGCCTTTCTCTTTCTCTCTCTCTCTCTGCCTCTCTTTCTTTCTCTCTCTCTCTCTCTCTCTCTCTCTCTCTCCTCTCGTACAGCTAGCGTTCACCGCACCTAATCACCTGGCCCTCTTAGATCAAAGCGGAGATGCAGAGCTGCTGAAGTCGAACACGTGAAGAGAGAGAGAGAGAGAGAGAGAGAGAGGAGCTAACAGCCCTGTTTCAACCTGAAACCCACATGCTGTCAAGCCAGGAGCTGAAGGCCCCCCCGCACTGTGCTGCAGTGCTGAGAGACGTGTAGTCTCTGGTTTCTGAGGCCCTGCTCAGGCAGATTGAGATGCCTCTGACCCTGTGCTATAGGCTGAATGAATACTGTGGGGCACAATGAGGTTTGCATTCATGATGTCCTGCGTCGGTGTTGGCAAAGATATTGGCACCAGACTTGAATTAGATTGGTTCTGATGTTTTTGGACACATATACAAATTGTACATGTGCACACATACACACAGACACACACCCACACATACACACAGATATGCAGCATGCAGACACACATAAACACAAACACTGTATACATTCCTAAACACAACTATGGTCCAGTCTGCTTCTCTGCTGGAGAGGTAAAATCTGGTGTAAAATTTCCTCAAAACACCCCTTGTCGTTTTTACATGCCGTTTCATCATCGGGACTCTGTTCAAATTCAGCTTTTGTGCTGCTCAGCGTCTTCATCAATTCACACAGACATTAGAGATGAAGTCAGCCTTCTGGAGGCTCACCAACTGATATTCCAGTTCCCCAAGTCACCCCACATAAGCACAGCCATTTGTCACCGTGCTTATACATGCAATGGCAATAAGCGAGCATTGTGGTTAGCATCAACATGAAGTTGTTATTGCAGTATGATAATCATTAGCTCTTGGGACGGAGGATCAAGCATATTAAGATAAGGAGAAGAGACAGAGAAATTTAAACATGTGTACACACAGGCACGCACTCAAATATAGCCTGTCCCCTTTTTAGTGGGTGTCTCTCACTAACACACAAATACACACAAATACACACACACAAACACACACACACACACACACACACACACACACACACACACATACAGACAGACACACACACACACACACACACACACACACACACACACACCACACACACACACACACACACACACACACACACACACACACACACACACACACACACACACACACACACACACACACACACACACACACACATACAGACAGACACACACACACACACACACACACACACACACACACACACACACACACACACACACATACACACACACAAGAGAAGGGAGAGAGATAGAGTTGGGTAGACAAGAGTGAAAGTAGGAGCAAAAGAGAGAATGGGAGATAGAGAGAGAGACACAGAGTAAGGAGAGAAAATAAAGAAAGAGAGAGAGAGGGAAGCAAAGGATCTTTGCTCTAGAGCTCACTCGTCTCTGGCACCATGTTTTTCATTTTGAGCAAAGTTGAAAAGATCAAGTAATTGAAAAAGAGGAGACAATCCCGGCAGCTTGCGCTGTGCAGATGCCAATGAAAAGCTTCAGAGGTATTAAAGCATTACACTCCGGGCCCCTTTCTTTAGATTCCTTTCACATTGGCCTATGGAGGAGCAGAAAAAAATGGCTTTTTAATGACAACACCTGAGAAGTGTTTTTCACCCGCCCCATGCATCATTGTCACCACAGGAGATTAAACTTTATTGTTTCCTTTTGGACGGATGACAGAGAGGAGGAGAGGAGAGATGGGGGAAAAGAGAGAGAGAGAGAGCTGGGAGAGAGAGAGAGAGGGAGAGAGAGGGTGAGCTGGGAGAGAGAGAGAGAGGGAGAGAGAGAGAGCGAGAGAGAGAGAGTGAGCAAGCTGGGAGAGAGAGAAGGAGAGAGTGAGCGAGCTGAGAGAAAGAGAAGGAGAGAGTGAGTGAGAGAGAGAGAGAGTGAGCGAGCGAGCTGGGAGAGGGGGTGAGAAGGAGAGAAGGAGAGAAGGAGAGGAGAGGAGAGGAGAGGAGGGACATGCACATGTAAAGTGTACTGGAATGAAATAAAACCACCTACAGAGGCATTAGTGCCAAGTGCAAGCCAAGGCTATTATTGCCTTTTTTTCTGAGTTAGCAGCCGTGCTGATGCTCTGTATGGAAGGTGCCGTTCCCTTATACTGAAGTGGAATACATAGTAGTCCCTGCCCCTCTCCAGGGAGCACCAGTAAACCAGGGGACAGATCACTGGGTTTCATTTTACCCTGATAGTCACGGTATATGGATGCATTTCACCCTGATAGTCACGATATATGGATGCATTTTACCCTGATAGTCACGGTATATGGATGCATTTTCTGAGGGATGCCAAAAATGCAATCACATGCAAATTCATTTCTCTGGTATTATTTCTTAGACATATTTATTGCCATTGTGGTTGTTAGTGGAGAAAATTTAACACTATATTGAGTGAAAATATGAGGCGACAATTGTGATATATCAAGGCAGATTGACTTTTATTAACTTCTAATTTGTTGGAAATTGTAGAGCAGCCCAGCAGAATAATTTAGGGATATGCAATTCCCTGAGAAAAGTTAAGGTTAGGAAGGAAGGTTAAAATGGAGTGTTATACGCTATAGCAAGTATTCAATTTCTAATTTTTTTTCTTTACCTGTTTCAAATGTCACTTCATCTCTTTGGACAGCGATCTGTCTGTTATTAATAGTTTTATGATTTATAGGGGGAGGTCCACTGATCTGCCGCACCAAACAGCCAGATATACAATTATCCAATGCTCACCCTATATGAAAGCCATTTTTCCCTGGCCTCTGCCTAAAAAAGACAGAAGCCATTTGTCTCCTTTTCTCCCCCTGCAGCCTCTGTAATAGGCCATCTGGAGGATCTAAACATGAAAGATTAAAATGATATACAGTATGAAGGCTTTCTATTCAATTGCTAATGTCCAAGATTTGAGATCCAGCGGCCAGAGTCTGTCATTTCAACCCCCTGGCACCCCCTCCCAAAACCGCCACCACCCCCACCCCCACCTTCTCTCTTTCTCTCTTCTCTCTCCCTCTCTTTTTTCTTTCTCTTTCCCTCTCTCTCTCTCTCTCTCTCTCTCTCTCTCTCTCTCTCTTTCTCTGAGGAAGAGGTAATTATAAGATTTCCTCATACAGAGATACTCGAGCTTAGGGGCCAGACCAGTGCCACGTGCGACCACTGAACCTCATTTTGGGCGCGGGGGCCCGGAGGGGGCGTGGGGGGGGATGGTGGACAATGCCCACCAAATGTCTGCTAGGCTAATCCCCCCCTCCTGTCTTTGTGTATTCATGGACGCCTGCTCGCACGGGACCCGGGAGTGGGCAGACTCAGGGGGCAGGCGGGGTCAGAGGGGAGCCGCGGTGCCACAGGCTAGCAGCGATCATCCCATTGATTATTAGCCTTTACGGCGCTAGCCGAGGAGGGGAGGGAAGGAGGGGGGGGGGCGGTAGTGGTAGTGCTGGCGGAGGGTGTATATATATATGTGTGTGTGTGTGTGTGTGTGTTGTGTTGTGGGGTGGGGTGTGGGGGTGTGTGAATAAATAAATAAATGAATGAATGGTGGGATTTGAGCAGACGACAGGGACCGACAGCCGATGCTAGGCTGGAGTTTGATCTAGATCTGAACGAGCGAGAAGAGGGGGGTGCTAAATTGGCTGTGCTGTGGGAGCGAGCTGGCTGTTATTTAGGCAACTAGTTGATCAAACCAGCGCTCTCTGAGGACTCATGCACAGCAAGCAGGCAAACAAGCAACCAGGCAAGCATGCCCCACTGAGCAAGACATGCAAGCTAGCGCCAGCTAGCTCACTTACTCACTCTCCTGTGGCAAACAAAGACTGTATCAATCCCACACAAAGAACACGCCATGGACCTGCAAATCAAACTTGTGTTTACACATAAACCAAAGTGTTGGTTTCAATACAAATCAAATGCAGTGCCCTACACAATGGGTCAATTTTAGTCGCCAAACTCATGTTTCCGGTTCATGTTTCATCTGAGGAGAAGCCGTACCATTACCATCATGCTGGACTCCAATTACCCCTCATTTGCTTTGCTGAAGGACGCCTGCTCGGCGTGGCCGGTGTTGGGGTGGCCATGTTCTCCCCGAGAAGATACATTAATTTGCCTTAAATAAAGCGGACATTTTAATCTATTCAGAGCAATGCCAGAGACACAGGGGCGTAACTATAGGGGGTGCAGCAGGTGCGGCTGCACCTGGGCCTGTGGGGTTTCGGGGCCCGTAGCCGGGCCCAAAGATATAAAGGCGTCGTCTGACAGGCCCCCCACAGTTTCAGTACAGCGTCTAATTTTCTCGGATATGCTTATGTTCAATTACGCGCAATGTATAAGTATACACTTGAAAAAGCAAACTTATCTCAGTCATGGTTGTTAATATTTTTTGGGGAAAAGTAGGAATTTATAACAAAACCATACGCTTATCCTACATACTATAGAAACTATCAAAATACTATTCAATTAAATGAATAAGTTCTTATTTTCTTTGGTATTTTTGTGATTAGCAATGATGATTGCTGGGTAATATGTATGTTGTTGTCCAATGTCAAGTCTCTATTTGATCATGTGACAATAAAATACACTATAGTTAAACCAACTCTGATAACCTAGGTCTGAAGGTCTGATAACCTAGTTCATTGAGCACTGCACAGCACAACTTTACTCGTAGCAATGCCTTTTAAGCACAAGAGTGGAAGTAGAAAAGGGCAAGAGAAAAAAGAACAGGAGGAGAAGGCGGCAAAGCGGCCTAAATTAGATTATTTTGGCTTTTTAACTAGCCCGTCAACTATAGTCGCCAGCCCACGGAGTCAGCAGTGCAGCAGTTCAGCTGGGATCAGTATCACTGCTTCTGCCCTCAGTGGTGTGTCAGCAACCATGCAACAGTTAACAATTTTTACGGTAAGAAATGTTCCTGCTGAGAGTCAAACAAGACTTACTTCATTGTGTACACACCCGTCGCTTCTGATATGTGTACGTTTGATTAATTAAACACTATTTCTATTGATAACAAACACCTTTGATTAGTGTTTTTTTTAGACGCGGTTGCGGAAGTAGGGAACGCTACGATTAATTTTTTTCCTGGGCCCACTGCAGAGACATTTAGTACTCACTCAGTCTTGGCAGGAAGGAGAATGTCGTTAGTTGAGTTGGTGTTTGTTTACAGTGAGAGAGATTACGTGCTGCCAATTGTCTGTTAGTGTTTATGTGCTGGTGTGTGTTTGTGGTGAGTTGTAGGCTGTTGGTGTTGTTGGTTGTTGGGATTGTAATGATAGTCACTGTCATGGGTACTGCACAGTTGGCTAATGTTATGACACATCTCAACCTATTTGATTTTATGACTGATGTGTGTGTTTGTGCTAGGTTGTGTTGGGTAAACAATGTGTTTGTGTATGTGTGTGTGTGCGTCTCTGGTTGTGTTTTGGGTGAAAATAAAAACCTTGTTTGTGTGTTTGTGTGTATGTGTGGTGTGACTATATGGTTGTGAGAGAGAACATTTGTATCGGTTTCTGTAAGGCAACCAAGGCCGTATGTGTGTGTGTGTGTGTGTGTGTGTGTGTGTGTGTGTGTGTGTGTGTGTGTGTGTGTGTGTCTCCTCTGACTCCAGCTCATCAAACAGCACCCTGTCTGTGTGAAGCTCCAATTCTGCCATGTACTATCAGACAGCTCCTTCTGACTCCCCTTCCAAACATCACACACACACACACACACACACACACACACACACACACACACACACACACACACACACACACATACACACACATACACGCACACGCACACACACACACACACACGTACACACATACACGCACACACACACACACATACGTACACACGTACACACACACACACACGTACACACACACACACACACACACACACACACACACACACACACACACACACACACAAACAGTACCCCCCACCTCTCACACCCACTAGACGAGACACCATCCTCACTCCTCTTTTCGTCAAGTAACTCTCAATTATGCATAAACACGTCAAATTTCGCCCAACAAAGAGGATCGACACGACCTCCAGCTGAGGAGACTGTCGTGTGTTATATCGCCACAAATTACAGCCGTACCGAAGCTTCCAGGAGATCCCCATCCGCTGCCACTGATGTGGGCGACCGTGGAGCTGTTCCTCCAGCAGACGTACAGAGGAAGGAACCCATAAGTCAGAGCTTGTCAAGTCACACAGAAGGGCTTGGTGTTGACGACAAGACAAGTAAGACACATCAAAAAGGTTACAAAAAAAGGCTTTGCATGTGTGGAGCAGTAGGCTTAAGGTCAGAGTGCTGTGACTGCAAGATCATTCATCTATCAACCGACTTACCGACTTATCATGCGTATTAACGTGTGTTATAAACCCCAGTAATTACAAATATGTCACTACTTTCCATCTTATCGGATATTATCAGTATGAATGGAATTGCATTCAATCAGCGGAGGAGGGGCTTTAGGCCAATACAAGCTGATAAAGTTATTTGTTTTGTATTCACAATGATTACAAAGACTGCAATTTGTATGTCCTTTAACAAGGATTTTAATGACACGCTTATTTGTCTTAGCCTCTCAATGAATCAGGATTAAAACAGAAAAGATGAGGAGATACTGTAGCAAGCATACACAAAGACCACCCTCCTAGTTTCAGGCCTTTCTTGGTTTGTGTGTGTGTGTGTGTGTGTTTATACACGTGACACCATCTAAAGTTTTTTTGAGGTGAAAGCTTGTGTGTGAACGTGCTCTGTCAGATTCGATGAGCAGATTAGGTGTTTACTGTGATTACCTCTATCAGTGACCCGTTGAAGCTGGTTAACTTCTAAAGCCTTGACCTCTTGAGCTGCTGCCATTGTGTTCCTCTAAGTCAAGGTTTGACATAACGGCAATAAACACACTTAAAAAGGGCAGAGGGGAGGGATAGAAAAACAAGAAAAAGAGGAGAGAGAAAGAGAGAGAGAAAGAAAGAAAAAAAAAACCTTAAAAGAAAATAGGTTAGAATGAAAATAATTCATTCTGGAAGTTTCCTTTTTTCAGATTTTCATTGAGATCAAAGCCCGCATCTCAGCTCTAATTAACAAAACTAATGCGGATTCCAGACCTTCTGGCACTGGGTAAGGCCTTGGAGGAATTGAGCTGAAAATTTTCTGCAGATTTAAATAATTAATATGACACCTTGAGCTCCGCGAAGAAAGCAGAGCGCAATGTTCGAGTTTAGAACAATGTCACTGCCAAGTGTAATGCCATTTGTTCAGATGAAAATGAGCTGGGTGGACTGGTGAGGAGAGTTCATTGTCTGCCATGCTGGCGGTTCAACTAAATCGCCGGGTACCCTTTTGTCATGCTAAGGAGTCGTTCTTTTTCAGGGCTGGTGAGGGGGTTTTTGGGGGGGGGGAGGGAGCAGGGACTTTGTAAACCAGCCCCCGGGTCCTTCCAGGCCGTCCCGAGAAGAAGAGGGCGAGCTGGGAAAAAAGGGCCGGAGCAACTCGGGGGAGATGGAGCTTGGTCATTTTATGGTCGCTAATCCCCTTAATCCCCGTTAGAAGGGGGCTTGCGAGAGACAAATCCTCTCCCCAAGGTCCTTAGGATTCAAACGCTGCGCTTGAGCAACTGTATCATTTGATAACAACGACAACGGCAAGAAAGAGAGAGAAGCGCGCCGGGCCGGGCTGCACAAGGAGTCGGACAGTAACAAGTCAAACAGTACCGGTCCACTGTCAGCACCGATGCAACATTCACACTGTCCTACTTAATGATGGCCTTTTGGCTTTAATCAGAAACCCAGTACTGAGGGGCCACTCACACAGGTAGTTAGGGAAGTGATCCGGACAGACAGGTATTGTCACAGTGAACACACACTTCCAGACAAACACACACATGCGGTCTGACCTGTATGTAAATGGACCTTATGTTCCTCCACGGCCAACTGATCCCCCTTCCGAAAATATCTCTCTCTCTTTCTCTCCCTCTGGCGCAGGCCGCATGGTGGCTAAGACCCCATCGCTAATCCACCCGGGCCTTATTCAAATTAATTCACTCCTGGTGACATAATCTTCAGCGATCCCACTTCATTATCACTTAATTAATACTGCATATGAAGAGCCAATCCAGAAGAGACTGGGAGATCGGCCATGAGCGCTTGCCGTCCAAGGGGAAACGGAGACGGGAGAAACCCAGAGGGGAATACGAGTGGATGTTTAAGGCAGGCTAATGTAGTGTGATCGGGGTTAAATGACTCAGTAATATTCTTGATTCCTACGTAAACTCTGCATAATGATAGGGTGAGCTGGCCATTCGCTGGAGACCAGGGCCTGTTTGGCTTGAGGTTTCTCAATGGAAACGGAGAGATGGAGGATCTCATAGGCATGATTAATGTACCACTTTGTCTAGGGTTAAATAACACACAGTCTTTAATGTTGAAGCAACTGGATAAACCTCAAATGTAAGAGGAAATTGTGGACTGTGGACCTCCTCCCAACGCAAAACTTCTTTACTAAAACAACACTTGAATGCAGACAAACTACTGATGTAGCTCTTCAGGACGTGTAATTGAAAGAGTATGATGGTGGAAGTTGAGGGGGGGGGACTATCAAAGAACCCTGGGGCCTATCGAAGAACCCAAACACAGTCCCAGTGCCTCTGTCGTTGGTCGGGGATGACACGGAACCAGCCGAGAGCTGTGGTCACTCCGCACATTCCTGACGCGACCAATGAAAACCTGGAGGATGTCAGCAATGAGAGAATAAAACAACAACAGCAACGACGGAGAGACAAACAAGACCGCTGTGAATCTGAGTTCTGAACTCTGAACTCGACGGAACCTAACCTTCCCCTGTGCAGTGTCTGTGGAGACCAACTGACATTTTCTTAAAGGGCAGCCACCTAAATGTGTAGCTAGTCAGGCTGGATGCATAGGGACAGATTGAGTGGAGTGGAGCTGTGGTTTTTACTGCCTCTTGCTCCCCCCCCTTTCTCCACCACCATCACCCCTACACCCCTCCTACCCCCTCCAACCCCCCTCCCTTCCCGGGTCTGCTCTGCATATAGCTAGCAGCGAAAGTCTGGAGAGTTCAAAACAACAACCACAAGTACGGGCTGTCTTCGGGGTGCCAGAGACGCTTAGCGGTTTGATGTTGCTGAGACAAAAGGCCAAATGTGCTGTCATCCATGCAAGAGAAGGAGACGACGAAGACGACGACGAAGAGGAGGTAGAAGAAGAAGATGAAGTGAAGGCCACAAATTCCATGGCTTCTTTTAAAAAAAAAGACTCTTGTTATGAACACACTGGCAGTAAAGGAATTGTTTGTCTGACTCCTTCTGTGTTTTCAATGTGACATGGGCTTGGAGATGATGCTTCATCATCATGTACTGTGCAAAGCGCTCCCTCTTCAGTGCCTTGTTTCAACCAATCTGGTCTTTACACCAGTGACAGACACAGGCGTAAACATGGCATGACTCCCCCCCCCCCCCCCCCCCCCCCTCAGTATCCACACTACTTCATGTATGTCATATAGCACAGTATGTCTTAAAGGCATCAGTTCTTCAAAGTTATGTGTGAGGTTTCATCATTGGTCAGCTGTGATGGCTCTCTGGCAGCTGACACAGAGCTAAGGAAATGCAGCATGTCAGGGCAAACCATTTAAAAAGTGCCTCTGCTTGTTTGCATCTCTTCTCTGTCTGTCGCTCTATTTGTCTCGTTCTCCCTCCCTCTCTCTCTCTCTCTCTCTCTCTCTCTCTCTCTCTCTCCCTCGCTCCCCCTCTCTATGTTCCTCTGTCTGTGTCTGGCTTGGCAAACTGTTTGTTCCTATTTTCCTCCATCTTGAAGCACTGATTCTGCTGGCACCCTCTGTGTGGTGGGAAGAAGAAGGACGTTGCATGTGTGTGTGTGTATTCCAGCCAATGAGAGGTCTTGGATGGACAATTTACCAACAGATTTCAGTGTGCTCGGCTCGGTCCAGCTCGGGTCATTATCTGTCTAATTGGACGCTAAACTCTCGAGGGTTTCCACAGAACGAGACATGGTGCTTTTTACCGAAGGGTCAAACCTTTAGCCTCTGTAATTTTATCGTGCCTTTGATCTGAGCACGCTCTCGCTCTCTCTCTCTCTCCCTCCCTCTCTGTCTCTCTCTCCCCATATTTTCCTCTAACAGTTTGCATGAGAAACAAGCCTGAGATGAAACCAGCATATAATGAGCATTGTGTAGGGAAACTGGTGTTGTTTTTTTTTTTGGTTGGGTTTTTCAAACACGCCTCACCTTTGCTGGAAGCGCTGCTAGGAGCATTCTGCACTGTCGGTAAGCATGTGTGTGTGTGTGTGTGTGTGTGTGTGTGTGTGTGTGTGTGTGTGTGTGTGTGTGTGTGTGTGTGTGTGTGTTGACAGGCTTTGAGCTGGTTCCTGCCTGCTCTAGAACACAAAGGGGCGAGGGAGGCGTCTCCCCTCTCGCACCGCCCGTGTGTACGGGGGCCGGCCCCGGGTTGCAGCGCTGCTGACAGCAGCTGAAGGTAAACTCAAAAGACATCCTGACACACGCCGAGAAAAGTGCTTTTGATGGGGGGGGAAATGGACCACTTTGCCGTATACAAATAACAGGGAGGTAACGGGAAAAAAAAAAAATGTCAACACAACAGGCGAGTCCAACGAGGGAAAAAAGAAGACAAACAAGACAGTTTCAGATGAAATTACAGGAAACAAAACATGAGCCCGGGGCCTACCGAAGGCACTAGTCTTTTTCTCTTCACATGTGCCTGCAGACAGACAGATACAAGCCTATACACCCATACACTCACATGCATAGAGGAAAACATGCAAAGAAAATCAAAACATAAATTAACAAAGCATGTATGCCGCTAACCAGAACATTTGTTCCGTAAACTAGACTCTAAATGCAAACCTCATTATCTCTCTCACTCTCCTGTCAACCCCCGCCCGCACCCTACCCCCTCCACCTAAACCTATCCAACTACCTCAGCCCTGTCCGCACAGCATCCTGTCTGCTGTGTAATAGGGAGCAGTGGTGTGGCTGGGATGGCGTCCTGATTGAGGTGGAGGCAGCGTGGCGGGGTCAGGTGGAGCGATCCTGGGGGGCGATGAATTTATTCACTTAATCTGAGCTACACCTGTAGGTCACACCGGGGGAATTGTAATCGCTCAGAGGAGGAGGCTGCAGAGCACTAATCACACTGATATGCATCTGAGGCCCAGTCCCCTGAGAACAGGAGCGTGTGTGTGTGTGTGTGTGTGTGTGTGTGTGTGTGTGTGTTGAGGAAGTGTGTTGATTGTTGCTACAGTGCTGCTGACAAAAAGGGGGATCCAGGTTGTGTGTGTGTGTGTGTGTGTGTGTGTGTCTGTCCCATCAGTGCTGGTAATACAAAGGTGGGGGAAGGGGATATTGTGCGTGTTTGTGTGTGTGTGTACGGATGCACCTGTTTCTGTTTCTGTGTTTAGCTCATGTTCTGCAGTGTAGAGTATGGTTGACTAGAGCAACAGCCTTGTTGTCACACGAAGAGATTTGTTCCCATGTTTTCCTTATTTGTGTGCATGTGTTTGGTTTAGTGGTCACTGAAAAAGGATGGAGATTATAAGGATCTCTGCCACAGACAGTTTGTAGTGGCTAATGGGGGAAAGTGGAGGCGTCCATCTTTTCCTGGAACGGTTCAGCATTGCCATAAGTGCTCAGATCTGTGGCGGGAATCATTTGTTGCCAGTTTGCATCATCACATGTTTTCTGCAGGAGGCTGGGGACTTGTTGGAGCAGGTGGCGTGTGTGGCCCTTTTCGTCTGTTTCCCCCCCAGATGCAGATCAGCTTGGCTGGGGAATCTGTCTCCGTACTCGGCCTTGCTGCAATACGCCACCGCCTGTCTTCATCACGCCTTCCTAGCGCTCTCTTTTTTTTTTTTAATTATTGTTCCAAAAAGAGGAATCATAAATCAGCGCATGTTTAGCACTTTGGCAGGCTTCCTGAATCCTTTTCTGTGGTAAATATGCATGAGTAATTCAATATGGAGCAGTGAAGAGGTTGGAGAGCTTTTCCTCTCGTCTTAAGAACAGCACGGTACTTTCACTTCTGCAGGAGATGTTCATGTCGAAGAGGCTCATGACTGCTCTTTGTAATGCTGTCTTGTTGATGGCAGCTCCTTTGAAAGAAGACTGATATGCGATCGTTGTTGTTCTGGTGTGTAGCAGTGCAGGTTTGAAACGGAGGAGTCTGCTGCCTCTTCATGTAAGAGATGAAGGAGGGGGCCTTCACAACCACCTGCTGATCGACCGCTGTAATCGTCTGAAACAAATCCCTCAGAGTGTGTCAACTCGCTCATCTGACGACCGCTAACGGCTCACGTCCACCCGTGTTCCTCGCGATGCAGGGTCCCCACCAAAACAAACCCCCTAAAAAAAAAACCTCGACAACGTGCCCAATAACCAGCGAGAGGGAAGGCTGAATGGCTACAGTGGATGGCAAGAGAATAAACATTCTCCCTTTTTTTTCCGCCCGAGGTCCCACTTTTCATCTGTCAAGCATGTTTTAATAATTAATCCGTCTAATACACTCTCAGCATCTGTTGGATGAGGACTCACAACCCCTTTCCATTTCGAAATCCCTCTCCCACAAGAAACTGTGCACAGTCAGGGGCACGGAGGTTTGGTTTGATGAACTTCCATCTGTTTCCCTCTAAAAAAAAATTACGACAATGCTTCAGTTAACTGAACAAATCCTTGTTATGGCGGACACTCTTGTGTGAGTGTTCAGTAAGGGGCTAAATGGGGACCGTGTGTGTAAGCAACCAAGTGCTGCAAAGACCTTCTGGGGACTCCGAATGAGGACCTTGTGTGTAAATTGAATACATTTCTACACCGCCAACCCCCCCCCCCTCCTGTGGCTGTGCAGAAACGATGCCAGATTAAGTGCATGAATATATACATGGGCCAGCGGTGACCTGTCGGGAGACAGCTGATTTCCCATGGGGCCGAGCTGACACTGCGCAGGCTTAGGCCCTGATGGAGGTGGGGAAATCCTACCATGGGCCCAAATTGAGCTTAATCTCATTGCTCATTGTGCAAGGATGCTGGGGTGGGGTGGGGCTCGGGGGGGGGGGGGGGGGTCGGGAGAGAGATGAAATTGCACAATAGCCTTAATCGACGACAGGGGCACATCTTCTTTTTTTTTTTTCTTGGGTTCTCCTTTTTTTGTTTGAGGGCACTAGCCTGGCCTCATATTTCCTGTTTGGAGAGGGACAGGGATGATTAAGAGAGTAATTTTTTCCTCTTCCCGTTTGAAGCCCTTAATAACCTCTCGTTGAACAATCAGTGCTTTAATGTGGAGAGGCTCTGAACAATCATAAACCAATAAAGGCCCATCCGGTGCCGCTCGGCTCCCGCTAAGCCAGGGGGGAGATCTGTTTCCAACAGTCCGACCCGGCATGGCATGGACGCCAACGGGTTGCGCTGGAGCGCAACTCTCCAGGGGGGAGGAAAGTGGAAGGAATCAATCGGCCTCCTGAGCCTTGATTACACCCCTTGGAAAGTTCCCCCCCCCCCCCATCACTTCCACTCCAAACTACCAGAATGGCAGGTGCTTCTTATTAAATACTGATAGCATGCCATCACCTAACCCATCATTAGCCTTCATGACTAGTGTTTAGCTCACAGAACAAACTGGTTTACAGAACCTCATGACCTACTGATCCTCAGTGTCCCAAGGTTTTTTTTTTGTGCTCCAAACATTGCCACAATCAAACACAATCAGAGTCTATTTTAGAACATGTGCTAAGAAAGTCTGTCTGTTGGACAGGCTTTAAGGAAGTTCTGAGAAATTGGGAGATAAAGGCTAGTACTACACTATTCAAACTGGGATCACATAGCACTTTTTGGATGAAACCATTAATGCTGTAATGTATTAGACAAGCTGTTTTATGACTTACTTGTGTGCGGCCTCATCTTGTTGAAGTGACAAAACTGAGAAATGATATTTAAAACTACTCATGCAATACCTGGGCCATCCACATTGGATGTGTTCCACTGGTTTATAAAAAGATCAATGTTTGACACACTGACTTAACCCAACAAAGCTCTCGTGAATAGCTTATTGGATAAGCAAAACTCAAATAACATACACATTACAATAAGGTGGTGGTGGTAGTCTGGCTGTCTATTCTTAAGACAATAGTAATTGTGATGAAGGACATCTGTGCAGATTGTATCTATTTAACTAGAGATGCATTTCCGCAAAGAAAGTGTGATTGCTCAACAGCAGCAGGGGATCGCTAACCCTTGCCCAGCAAATGACAGAGTATACAGCCCTAACGCTGATTATTATAATGATATAATCTAGAACACATGAGCATACAGCGCACAGTAGGCTAGTATGATTAATAAAACAGAAGGCCGTTATGATTAATAAAACAGTATTCAAAACCAGTTGACAGTCTTCATTTGTTGTGTGCAATAAACTACATAACCTACCCAGATCAATGCAAAAATGTTCTCATCTTTTGATTTATCAAGGTCTAAAGTCTCTCTTTAATTGTAAAGAATGTCAATGATACTTAGACTACTTTGAAGTTATGTCACTGAGTCTGCTGCTACATTGAGTGCACATGAAGGTACGGACAGATATTCTCACTGATCTTTGATAATGAGTTTGATGATTTATGGTGTAGCCTATGCTATGCCTATGCTGCACCATACCCCCCAAGAGGTGCATGTGAAATGCAAAGTTTGACTGTTTTTAGACAATAATGTTTTTGTAATATAAGAAATATGGTTCAATTGGTTTATTGCTTCAACTCTTTCAAATAAAGCATGAAACTAACTTCAGTGGATGAGAAAAGACGGTATATGAAATCTCCTTACTTGTGTAGTGGTCGCCCCATATATGCTGGGTTAATACGCAGAGTGGACTTAATGCTGACATCCAACATGGGTTAGCATTATGCTAGTAGCTGGGCTGCTCTGTCACTTGCTATGTGACCATTTATAGGCTGTCCATAGGCTGATAACCAAACAAAACAATACTGACAGAGATGTCTAAGTTCATAACTGACCTGTGCTGTAGTGTGTAAAAGGCAATGTATGAGCAGATACTTGTAATTGTAATTTGTTATCTGAGTTAGCTGAGGTTAGCTGTTGGCTGGCACTGATTACTAGCTCTTAGGGGTGTGCAAAGATGTCAGTATCAGTATCTGTATTGGGACCATCGCTAGCTTCACAAATCACTTGTAACTGTCTGTGTAAATAACCAGGAAATACTTGTTAGGGTGTTAGTGGATGCTATGTTAAAAACCTGTGGTATAAATGATGTTTTGCTTCATAGATATAGAAACGTTTATATTTCTATGTTTCAGCTCATATAAACGTTCTTGTTATTTCCTCTGTTACCACAACAGTAACACAATATCCGCACCCTGAAATTTGGTGCATGCTCAGTCAGCAAGTCAACACAAAGAATGAAGTCTTTTTTAGCCTTACTTGAGTGGTTGAGGAACAATGTTATTACCGTTTATGTCAGATTTAAACACAGATTCACATGATGTACTTTAAATGTCCGTTTGACCATTCTATGTGGAGTTACGGATCTCAAGCCATTCATTTAGATAGGATCCTGATCTTGTTTGCCCAAAATAGCTGCCCATTTTGCTACATTTTTACATGAGCACTGTGTGGGATCAGGACGGACGTGTCAGAGTTGGAGCAGTGTCAATATCACAAAAGCGCTAGGAACAGAAGTGGTGCCAAAAAAACAAGTGGAATAAAGAAACAGCAAACAGCACTGTACTAATAAAACTTGAGAAGAGCAACTGCTTTGCATTGCTGTGTGATTGAGCAATTACACGCACACAGGTACACAAAATGAGAGCGCACATTATGAGATGCGGAGTAGTTCAAAAGTGCATTCACCTATTATGCAAACACAAGACATGATCCACGGAGAAGATCTGAGAAGGCCTTGGCTCACCAGGCTTTTGGGATCGAGACGACCTCCAGACAGATACACCACGCAGCTACGCTCCCAGCCTTCAGCCGAGTGCCAAAACAAAATTATACAAAAGGTCGGAGGGGCGATCATGTTGCAGGAATGCTCTCATTACGCCAGATAATTATGGGCGTACTCACTGCTGTGCTGCCTTTCAGGAAGACACTCCAACCACTCTGACCTACAATACGCTGGCCGCTACGAGCCTGTCAAGTCCTAAAATAATTAGGCATCAAAACGGGAGATTGTTTTTTCCCCACTCGGCTCTCTTTCACTCACTCGCTCTCTCTCCATCTCTCTGTCTCTGTCTCTCAGTCTCCCTCGCTTTCCCCCCAATATTCATGTCAGGGAACTCGGGAGACTGTGTAATGTAGTTAATATGTTCGCATCATGAATTTTCATTACATCATTACATGAGTACAAGGGCTCAGCAGAGCAGAGGAGCGCCGACCACAGAGAGAGAGACAGAGAGAGAGAGAGACAGAGGAATAGAGAGAGAGACAGAGCGAGAGAGAACAGAAGCTCTACACACATTGCTTAACTGCTATACTTCATAAATTTGGATTATTTTGTTAATGCAGTGCATTTAGCTGTGCAAACTTACATCCCCCACTATCTTCACTCTCAAGCATACTTTTGCGGACACGGGTAAGTTTAGGTCGTTGCATGGTACGCATGACGCTAATTTCATCAGCACGACTGTCCGCGCAGCACCGAAATCTTGGGTCTGTGCAGACTCATGCGCGTTGACTGCTCATATGCATGCACATTTTAAAGCACTAGCTCAAAACTAAATCCATTTATGCTATTTATTCATTTAGCAGATGCTTTTATCCCAGGAGACTTACAGTACAGATGCACCTTTTCATTAGTGTCTTTGCTCCCTGGGAATAACACTACTGGTAGACCAACTGATGAAATGAGAGTTTTGTGCTTTCAGTCTTCAGCAAATCATAGCTGATTAGATCACCAACAATGATATTCTATGGTAGGCAGCTATCGCTATTTAAATAGAGGAGTAAACGGGTATGAAGGGGGTGAGAGACGTGTCTGCAACAGCAAAAGTAGTATACTTGGGAGACACAAATGCGGACGTAAGCATCCGGGTTGTGCAAACACAGACGTTTTGAAGTATACTTAAGCCCTCATTCTCTGTCCAAATATCCTGACCTCACCAGGTCGACTGTGGCTGGTTAGGTTGCTGGTTAGGTGGCTTTTTACACTGTTGTGCTTGCGGGTCCTGATACCCTCGTGGCCTTCGCAGACAGGTGGGCTATTACACACAAGCTTGATTGGCCCATCTGTCTTTCTTTAAGACATTTCTCTTTTTTTTCCTTCCTTTCTTTTCCCCACTGTATTTATAACTCTTGAGTGTGTCACAAGCAAGCTATTATACACACTCTTGAGTTTCACAACCATTTTACGGGGCATGTGTAATAATTTACAGCACACTTTAATGTGCCAGTTGTACAAGACGGCCACAGCCACACAACCCGTGTTTTATGGTCTTTGTTTTCTCCCACCATTTCGCAGCTCACCTCTGGTGACCCTGACATTCCTCATAGCAAAGTGTCTGATATTAAAACAGATTGCTTTCATGCCTACCTAAGTAATATCATATGCTTCACATCAGGGTATGCTCCGGCTAGCTGAAACTCCCACTGTATGGCAACTCCTGACTCACTGCTGCACGCATGCCTGTGGTTCACACACGCACATGTATGCACACACACACACACACACACACACTCACTCACACACACACTCACACACTCACACACACACGCACACACACACACACACACACGCACTCACACACACACACACACACACACACACACACACACACACACACACACACACACACACACACACACACACACAAAGACACATGCACACACAAAAACAGCACCACCCATAGATACACATGCACAGATTCACACACACACTCACACACAACATGTACACATACAGGGTCACTGGCACACACACACACCATCCCACTCCCACAGTCTTCTTAACACACTGACAGCACACAGCGGGGCAGGAGGAGGTGCCTTTCAGTGGCTTAGGAAACTGGTCTGCCCCCTGTGTTTCTCTGCAGTCTCAGATGTGGCTTTGTGGATAATAGTGGGGTAGAACCTCTCCTTTCAAGCAATGCTACACTTCCTATAAAGACTACAGTTCCCACAGTGCTCGGCGGCAGTTTGCACTGGAACGAAGAGCGAGTGGTGGGGGGGTGGAAGTGCTAGTTTCATCACCCCGTTAAAGGGGGTTTTAATATGGCTGCAGTGAACATGCTCAATTACCCAGACTCCCCGGGGCATGGGGGAAAACACACATCAGCTGGGCCCAATTTATTTCACTGTCCCACAGCAACCCTCAAATTAACAGAGCTCTCCTCTTCGCCACTGAAGAAGAGCCACTGAGCCGTGCAGTGGACCACTTCACCTCTCCATAGCTCTATCAGTCTCTCTCTTTCTCTCTGTCTAGCTCTCTCTCTGTCCATGTATTTATCTATTTATCTCTTTCTTATCTATTTATCTATCTGTCTGTCTATCTGTCTGTCTGTTGTCTGTCTGTCCTGTGTTTAACCTGGAGGAACTTACCTCTTTGAAAAGATGTTCCCCTCTGTATTTATCAACACAAGCACATGGAGAAAGTGAAAAGGATTTAGATATCTATGTGTATTTGTGCATTCTGAATAGCCATTGATCACAAGTGGCTCAGAAGATCAGGTCATGTTTACATGATAAGTATATATACATCTGATTTATTATGGAGTCTGGAAAACAGGTGTAGCTTGGATTAGGATTTACTTTCCTTACTCGTGAAACTCCCTCCTACCACTGTGGGGACGCAGAGAGAGAAAGACTGACCCTTACGGATCAATAACAACACAAGAGCCACAGGGGCCCCTGTTTTAAAATAGCCCACTGTGTTACCTGTTAGCGCACATTTACTAGGTCGGTCTTTTGGCAGTAAATGCCTTTTAAAACCACCTGACTGCCGCTCTGCAACTTGGCGGCCCGTGATTTCATGGGCCTGAGGTAAGCAAGAGTGAGGGTGCACTCAACAGAAATTCACTGCACGGCAAAGACGGAATTAAAACCATAAACCTGTAGCAAAGCTGACTTTACTCGCTGGCAAACGTA